>NC_047037.1:122471716-122775591 GCF_011762595.2 Tursiops truncatus
GGAAGCTAACAGTGGAAGATGATGTGATTTAGTATTGATCAGAGTGTTCATATTGAATAGGAAAAAGGCAAGGCATTAATATTAGCTAACTGAAATAGAAGTTGAATTAGTAAATAGAAAAAGCCGGGGTAACCCAGACCTTCCCAAAGAAAGGGGACTAAATAAGAAACCTAGCATAATTTCAGAATGATTTATATTCTTTTACTCACAGGAATCAGCGACAGTCAAAAGCACCTTATTATTCCTGCTAATTGGAGATCACTGCCTTGGTCAAAGCTGTAAATGCACATATTCCCATTCCAATTTCCCCAGTGATAGGAACTTCAAATTATAGTGTTAGTATTGAATGCATGTGAAATGCAACATTAATTCGGATGAGAAACTCAAATGAGTTAGTTATCACCACCTTGGAAGAAGGTGAGTGGAGTGTCTTTGTAGTCCTTTGCCACACAGATCAAGAAGGAAGCCTGGAAGGGATGGATATGACTAGATACATAGCAGGTGACTCAAGTCTGAATATACAAGGGCTATGTTTTCTGAGTACAGCCAATTTTTCTCATCTCCAGCAAACTTTAATCAGAATCAGTATTAAGTAATGGTCATATAGTCTATATCTTACATCTATCATTGAAATTGACTTCCAAATTTCTTGTGGATGGCCTCCAGAAACTAGGACTCCAAACGGAGACACTCACACTTCAAATCATTTCTCTAAGGATCCACTGAAGCAGAAAGTCAATTCCTGGGTTTGTTCTCTACCTCTGCCATTATACCAAAGTTATGAGCCCTGCTGCTAATCAAATTTGAGAAGAAGGCTAGGAATCCAGTTTCCAAACTCCAAGGCAATTTGAAATTGATGTGAGCTTTAATTCACATATATTTAAGGCCAAAGATTTCAGCTTACAAATTTTAGATCATTTGCTTCTCTCTCCCTCCCTCTCCCTCCCTCTCCCTCCCTCCCCCCTCCCCCCCCTCTCTCTCTCTCTCTCTCTCTCTCTCTCTCTATATATATATATATATGGCAATAGACACTAATATGTACTGACCTTCCCTTTTATATGGGAATACTATTCTCAGTTCCTGCTTAAGTATCCAACCAGGATTTTCCAGATCCCTGGGGCTTCTCTGAATGTGCCACTTAAGCTGGAGTAGCTTTCTGGGACTAGGCAAGTAAAAATAGCTGAAACAGGAATAATTACTTGAAGAAAACACCAGGAGTATGTTTTCGTTAATCGTCTATTCCTCTTCTAAACAAGAAATCTCTGTGTGATTCTTCCACTTACTGGACATTGTAATTTAATCTTCCCTATGACCATTCTGATTCCTTGGTCTCAGAACTCTTCAATAGTCTCTTTGCAAATTGTGACACAAATGCATTCACAGGAGTGCAAAATACTGAGGTCAGACGCCATTTTTTTTTTTTTTTTTTTTTTTTGCAGTACGCGGGCCTCTCACTGTCGCGGCCTCTCCCATTGCGGAGCACAGGCTCCGGACGCGCAGGCTCAGCGGCCATGGCTCACGGGCCCAGCCTTTCTGCAGCATGTAGGCTCTTCCCGGACCGGGGCACAAACCCGTGTCCCCTGCATCGGCAGGCGGACTCTCAACCACTGCGCCACCAGGGAAGCCCGAGACGCCATTTTTAAAGGCACTGCAGAAGGCATATATGTGATAATATAGAAAATAGAACAGAACACATACTTAAGTGTCTTAAATAACTAAAAAAGACAAGCCTTAATAAATCCTAAGGAAACAAAAATAATTTCTTTAGAAAACTATCAATTTTAATATGAAACACTATAAAATATGAGAATATCCAGCCTTAGTTAAAAAGAAAACCTCATACCACAGAAGGGTACAATTGTAGGTGGTTTAAAGAATCTGTTTTGCAAAAATTTAAGTAATAATGACAATTTCATGATAATCAATCAACAGGATGGTTCAACATAAAGGCCAATAATATGATCTATCCACTAACAATAAGAAAAATACCATATGCTGTTTTTAACAGATATAAAAACATTTTGATAAAATATAACAATTTATAATGTAAAACTCTTATTCTTTTAAATGGGTATTAAATTAGTAAATATGTTTCATTAGTAAACATGTTTCATTAGTAAAACATATTAGTTAAGGTAAAACTTTAGGGACCATCCATTAAACCCAATAATTCATCCTATCAACATTTTCCTGGAGGTAAAAGCTAATAAAAAAAGGCACAATAAAGGTATTCAGAATAAATAGGGAAAACCAGAATATTTTAAAAATATGATTACCATCATAGTAAATAAAATATATTTAAGAGAGGAACAAGATAAATTTTCTAACATGTAACGATATAGTCAACTTAGAAAAATTAGTGGCATATTCTCACTAATGATGTAACAATGGAAAATGCCATTCATGACAAAAGTAAACCCTATAAAATGCAAAACTTTAAAAAGATCAAGAGTCTTAAGCCAAATAAAAACAAAGTCTATTGCAGTACATAAAGTAGAGAACAAATGTATGGATACCAAGAGGGAAGGCGGGGTGGGAGGAATTGGGAGATTGGGATTGACACATATACACTAGGGATACTATGTGTAAAATAGATAACTAATGAGAACATACTGTATAGCACAGGGAACTCTACTTAATGCACTGTGGTGACCTGAATGGGAAGTCCAGAAGGGAGGGGATATATGTATATGTATGCCTGATTCATTTTGCTGTACAGTAGAAACTAACACAACACTGTAAAGCAACTGTACTCCAATAAAAATTAATTTAAAAAATAAAATAAAATTAATTCAGAGTTTGATCTATTGATATTTTGTTTATCTAAGCAGTGGATATGTAACATGTACTCAAATATTAATTGAGGTAATGCATACATGAACTCGAAATACCCAAAGTAATATCAGAACTCTCATTACTAAAGATGCCTAGATAAACACAGTTCTTCATGGATTAACCATAAAATATTGGTGATTGAAGTACTTTAACAACAAACCCTGCATAGCAACTAGGTAACTTTATTGTTTGGAAAGAAACAAGTGGTCAGCAATAAAATCTTTAAGAGAAAGAAAACTGGCGTCTTAAATTTATGATGTCAATCAGAAAAATGACCATTGCAATTCTAATAGGTCTGTGCAAGCTTTGATAATTTGACATATTCTAAAGTTCTGAAGATAGGAGGGCAATAAACATCTCAGAAACTATTTTCCATCTCAGTATGGAAAGTTATACTACAAACAACTTCCTCCTCAAAGATAAAGAATAAAGCCAAGATAAAGTTGAAAATATTGAAGGTGAATAACAACTGAGGTTATTCAATGTAATGTAAATTGGAAGTATCACTCTATCACATATAAAAATACATCCTTGGGCTTCCGTGGTGGCGCAGTGGTTGAGAATCCGCCTGCCGATGCAGGGGGCACAGGTTCGTGCCCCGGTCCGGGAGGATCCCACATGCCGCAGAGCGGCTGGGCCCATAAGCCATGGCCGCTGAGCCTGCGCGTCCGGAGCCTGTGCTACGCAGCGGGAGAGGCCACGACAGAGAGAGGCCACGACAGGGAGAGGCTCGCACACCGCAAAACAAACAAACAAACAAACAAAAACAACCTTTGACATCATTCATTGTCATAAATAATATTGAATTATTTCAGGAATGTGACTAACTCCTGATTTGAAGAAATCTACTTTGTTCCCCCTCATTTTTACAGAGGTGAACCCAGAGAAATCAGATGGTCAATAAGATTTACTTAGTTAAGGCTTGGAAAAGACAATGCACTGTATTAAATATAAGCATAGCCAAGATATCAAGGACAAGTCTATGCCCTAAATTTTTCCTTATTTACAAAGGATACCCACAAGCAGTTATGTTCTCTCTACTGGACGGTTTAACAAAACTGCCATCTAGAAGGTCATCCAAACCCTGATATACTACTCTGTAGCTGAGGGATTAAGGGTGATGTCTTTTTTTTTTTTTTTCACTTGCTGTCAATGGCTTTGTAAGTTTTCCCTTCACTCAGTGATTCCAATTCCTCTACTATGTGTGATGGAGTGATATTTATTCTGTTGAAAATAAGGCAGCAATCCTCAAGGAAGATCCCAACAAAAAACAGTAAGGTTTAGTTTAGTGACCCAAGAACACTAAACTATAAAAAAGCTAAACACTCCTTTTAAATATGATTCTAATGAGGTAAAGATAAAGAAATATAAAATATTTGAAGAGCAGAAATAAAACCATCTAAGGAAAAAAATCTAAGTAGATTTTTAAATAACATACAGACTACTTGTGAAAAAATGAATGGGTGTTGTAAGTATAATATTGGATAGAGCTGAAAAGTTTATTCATGGACCAGGATTTACAGATCTCAGTCTTATCAAAAAATAAATACAAACCAATAACAAAGTTTACTCTGACTCTATGTAAGATGAAGTAGTATGCAACAGAATACCATCTTTGCTGAGATTAGAGTATGATTTTTTAAAACATTTAAAAATATAAAGGGATTTCAAGAAGCAACTGGGGCTAGAGAGGCTAAAATTACACAGAAGTTACTGAAAAGGAAGTGAAGACTGAACCCTCTAGGAGGAACATAAAAAATATAAATTTGGGTAAATGTTAATATAAACAATAGTATAGTTCATTTAATAAGTATTCTGAGTAAACTGAATTCAAGACAAGAAGCAGGAATTTATGGCCAAAACCAAGAGAAAGACTTTAAAAAGCATAAATGATCCAGAGGAAAACATAGGCAGAACACTCTGACATAAGTCGCAGCAATATTTCTTTCGATCTGTCTCCCAAAGTAATGGAGATAAAAACAAAAATAAACAAATGGAACCTAATTAAACTCAAAAGCTTTTGCACAGCAAAGGAAACCATAAGCAAAATGCAAAGACAACCCACAGATTGGGAGAAAATATTTGCTGACGATGTGACTGACAAGGGCTTAGTCTCCAAAATTTACAAACGGCTCATGCGGCTTAATATCATCAAAACAAACAACCCAATCAAAAAATGGGCAGAAGACCTAAATTGACATTTCTCCAAAGACATACAGATGGCCAAGAGGCACATGAAAAGATGTTCAACATTGCTAAATATTAGAGAAATGCAAATCAAAACTACAATGAGATATCATCTCACACCAGTCAAAATGACTATCATATCATCAAAATAAATCCACAAACAATAAATGCTGTAGAGGGTGTGGAGAGAAGGGGAACCTCCTACACTGTTGGTGAGAATGTAAATTGATACAGCCACTATGGAGAATGATATGGAGGTTCCTCAAAAAACTAAAAATAGAACTACCATATGATCCTGCAATCCCACTCCTGGGCATATATCTGGAGAAAATCAGTCCAAAAGGACGCATGCTCCCCAATGTTCATTGCAGCACTGTTTACAATAGCCAAGACATGGAAGCAACCTAAATGGCCATCGACAAAGGAATGGATAAAGAAGATGTAGTACATTTATACAATGGAATATTACTCAACCATTAAAAAGAATGAAACAATGCCATTTGCAGCAATATCAATGGACCTAGAGATTGGCATACTGAGTGAAGTCAGTCAGACAGAGAAAGAAATATCATGATATCGCTTATATGTGGAATCTAAAAAGAAATGATACAAATAAATTTATATACAAAACAGAAACAGACTCACAGACTTAGAGAAGGAACTTAGGGTTATCAAGGGGGAAAGTGGAAGAGAGGGATAGTTAGGGAGTTTGGGATTGACATGTGCACACTGCTATATTTAAACCAACAAGGACCTGCTGTAGAGCACAGGGAACTCTGCTCAATATTAAGGAACAACCTGGATGGGAAAAGAAACAACCTGGATGGGAAAAGAATTTGAAAAACAATAGATACGTGTATATGTATAACTGAATCACTTTGCTGTACACCTGAAACTACTGCAACATTGTTACTCAACTATACTCCAATATAAAATAAAAAGTTAAAAAAATGATCCAACTATTGGAATAAGTGCACATGTATACACACAATTTCAAAAATTACAATTGATACATTAAATACAATAAAGCAGTGGTTCTCAACAGTGGGTGAATTTTTCCCCTTGGGACTATTTAGCAATTTCTGGAGAGTTTCAATTGTCCTAATTGGGGAGGAGGTTTCTATGTCATCCACTGAGTGGAGGTTACAAATTTTGCTAAATATGTTATAGTGCACAAGAGAACTCTCCCACAGCAAAGAATCACTCATCCCCAAATACTATTATTCCTGAAACTGAGAAACCCTGAAATAAAGGAAACAGGAATAAGAGGAAAGAGTAAGATTTTCATGATACAATAAGATGAGGTACATGGAAATGCTAAAATTGAAAATAAATTACTTAAAATTAAGAATTTGAGAGGTGAGTTATGTCTTGGATTCAACAGAAGAATTAGTGAACTGGAAAAGAGGTCAACAAAATATCCAAATGAGGCAAAGAGACATCTAAGTTTTGACATAAATTTAGGATCACATTGTCAATTTTCATTTTAAAAAATCTGTAGAAATTTGGGGATTACTTTAACCTATACAGCAATTTTGGAATAATTAAAATTTAACATCAAATCATCTAACCCATAAACATTGTATGGCACTCCATTTCATAAAGTTCTCTTTAAATTTTTCTGAGCAGTATTTTCTATTTTTCATGGAAGAGTCTTACATCTATTATTAAGTCTATTCCTAAAATGTGTTTTTTTATGCTATTATAAGAGGATATTTTTAAGTTACATTTTCCAATTGTTTTCTGTTAATGTATAGAAATGAAATTGATTTTATGTTGATCTTTTATTTTGCAGACATTGTAAATTTACTTATTAAATTTACTAGGTTTTTTTTTTGTAGACTTCTTAAAGTTCTACTATGAAATCATGTTACCTATGAGTAGAGATAGTTTTATTTCCCCCACTCTAGCCTTTAAGGCTTTTCTATTAGTCTTGCTTATATGTGCTGGCAAGTACTTCTTTGGGAATGATTGTCTTTACAAAGGAATAACAATCTTACAGAGGTAAAATATATCAATGAAGCCACATAGGACTGGAAATATCACACAGAAAGGTTTTTAATGAAGGCTAATATCTTGTTTATAGGTTTAAGATTATATATTGTTTGGCTTTGTTATTTTAGAAATTTGTCTTTCCTCTAGATTGTTGAATTTATCAGCCTAATTTTTTTTATAATATTTTAAATAAATGCTTTAATGTTTATAGAAACTGATTTTTCATTTTTTACTTCTAAAATTGATAGCTTATATTTCATGTTTCTTGACTAAAATTGTATGCACCTGGAAAAAAATCTTCTCCTCACGAGACTCAGAATATAAGGAACATTTTTAGTTCTTGAATATATTAAAAATAAATGCCTGAAATTTGTCCCCTGAAAACAATGTCTTGTCGTCCTATGATAGGTTTCTATTCAATATTTTTATTCTTGCCAATGGGTCACATTTTGATATACTCTGTATGCCTAGTAACATTTGCTTGTGTAATGGATGTTATGTATAATACACTGAAGATTGTCTGATTGTTATCTTCCTTTAAATAATGTTTTTATTCTAGCAGGCAGTTAACTTTGAATTAACTCAAATGTCAAACTGATTCCTGAAGGTGGCAACAGCAGAAACATCTCAGTTTCTTTATCTTCCCAGCCGTTGTTATTAGCTGGGACCTTAGATTCTCCTTCGAAGATACATATTGTGGGGTCCTATCAGCAATTTGGAGAGGATTTATGAACAGATTTTGGAGCTCTCCCTGTATGAATCCCCCTTTCATGGGATCTCATTTTTAATTTTCTCATTCCTCCTTTTGCCTCAAAAGTTACCATTTGACTCCTGAAGCAAGTAAGACTGACTTTGATCCTACATACCTCATTCTGTGTGGTATCCTGTGACTAAAAGCTATATGTGCAAATTGTACCCAGTGTGGTCATTTTGTTTCAATATAAAGCCTACGCACAGCAACAGAGACCTAACACAGCCAAAAATTAATTAAAATCTTAATATTTTATCCAGGTTTTATTAATGTTTATTGCAGAAAATTAGTCAAATAAAAGTTGCTCTCTCATTACAAGAGGCAAAATATCATTAAGGTTGACTTTTATACTTTTGTTTTATAAACATCTGAGAGATATAAGCTTTAAAATTTTACATCACCTAGGATATGTGTATGTGTTTGAATAGCACTGCAGTCAAGAAAATATATAGAGATACTAAGAACACAAGATTATTTTTCTTTTAAAAGGAATAGTTATATGACTCACTTTTGAGGGAAAAAAGTAGGAAACAGAGCATCCCTGTGTTATTAAAGATTTTTTTTCTAAACTCACAAAATATGAGTTCAAATACGATTTCTTCATTTTCTGATATATCACCTGAAGCAAGTCACTGAACTTCTGACTCCAATTTTCATCTCTATAAATGAGGATAATAAATATCTGTCATATTTGACTCATAAGCCATTATGAAGGTCAAGTGACATAAGTAAAATAAATGAACTATGTGCATGTAACAATATATTAAAATAAACCTATTGCAATTTTGGTTTTGGAAGAGCTTCCAAATCAGTATGTGTCAACTCCAAATTTCCAAATTCACCATGATGCCACCACACTTGACCTGGAAGAAGGTGAATGAAAGCGAGTCTTCTTTATTTTTTTTTTGTTCACTTTTTGTGTGTGAGTGTGTGTGTGTGTGTGTGTGTGTGTGTGTTAGTTTCTGCTGTATAACAAAATGAATCAGCTATACATATACATATATCCCCATATCTCTTCCCTCTTGTGTCTCCCTCCCTCCCACCCTCCCTATCCCAGCCCTCTAGACGGTCACAATTCTATTACTCTTAACCACAGAAAATGTATGAAAGGGTCCGCATGGATAGCAGATGCAAAATTTTGTACTACAAGTGGACCATGTATGTCCTGCACTCTCTATTAATGGTGGCTCTTGATGGAAGGTTTTATCTTCATCTCAAAAAATTGAATCAGACTTGAAGGAGACAAAGTGGAGAGTTATTTGCACATCTTAAAAACTGGGCAGGGGGGAGGGAGCGGGCTTCCAGGGCTGGCGCAGTGGTTAAGAATCACTTAACCACTTAAGTGGTGCCCAGGTGGGCTTCCCAGGTTGCGCAGTGGTTAAGAATCCGCCTGCCAATGTGGGGGACACAGGTTCAAGTCCTGGTCTGGGAAGATCCCACATGCCTGGGAGCAACTAAGCCCATGCACTACAACTGAGCCTGTGCTCTAGAGCCCAAGAGCCACAACTACTAAAGCCCTCGAGCCTAGAGCCCGTGCTCCACAACAAGAGAAGCCACTGCAATGAGAAGCCCGCACAACCCAACGAAGACCCAATGCAGCCAAAAGTAAATAAATAAAATAAAAAAAACTGGGAGGGGGGCACAAAAAAAAAGTTCCAGCTCATTCTTAAGGCTAAATCCAAACACTATGGATAGAAAAATTCTGCCTGTGGCAGAATGTAAATTAACAGTTCTGCTCAGAAAGTAACTTAACTCCCAAGAAATGGTCCAAAGCTCTTTTTTCCCCCAAGTACCATGCCTAGGTTTTGTGACAGTTTTGTGAGACAGAGTCTCCATGAGGTTGATTTAGCTATAGTTACTTTGGCCTCCATAACTTCATCAGCAATAGTTCAGAGCGTGTTCCACTTAAACTGCTACTCCTCAAACTTCCTGGCTTCTTCAGCAAGATTCAAGAAGAAACCACATATCTGAGTGTTCCCAGTGAAATACTTCCTTGGCCTCCACCTCTAACATTGCAGAAGTTAGGGACACCTGTGTTCCTGACTGTTTTTAAGGGTACTGCCCATAATCTAAATACCTGTCCATCCCTGTCGGACTTGAAAATATCAAAATCACTTTCTGTATGCCTGTCCCTTGAGTGTATATCCATCTTAGGAAACAGCAACTTCATTCCTCCAGGTGCACAGGCCACAAAACTTAAAATCATCCTTGACTCCTTTCTTGTACTCATACATGATATTTAATTTTCCAGAATATCCTGTCAGGTCCACAGTTAGAACATGTCAACTTCTCCCTACTTCTCCATATCATCTTGATCTAACACATCATCTTTATGTAGAATTTTGCCATAGCCACTTAACTGGTTTCACAGTTCTGTCCCTGATCCCCTCTGGCCTTTCATCAAAACAGTAACAGGAAGGAAACTTTAAAAATGTAATTTAGTTGAGACCTCTTGAGTAATCTTTAATTTTCTCAGAGTGAAAAAAGCTGGCAGCATCCTTGCACAGCAGTACTCACATTGGGCTATACAGTAAGCTCACTGGAAGGTTTAAACATTTTCAAATGCAAAGCTCCCTCCTTAAATATATATATATCTGGGGCATGTGGCCAGTCACTCTTTTTTCCTATGCATCCTATATGCAATCTGACTCTGGTTACCTGTCTATATCATTTCACTCAAGCTGACAGTGCTCCAAACACACTGGCTTCCTCACCAGGTTTGGAACTTGTAGGCCCAATTTAGACTGGTATTTTACACTCTGTTCCTCCCTCCCTCTTTTTTTTTTTTTTTTTTTTTTACCTGCAGTATCTCTAGACTCTAGAATAGATTTTTTTCCTGTCTTCTTAGCTCCCTACTCTGCCATTCTCCAACTAAGGCAGTCAAAAGTTGGAGCCAGAGAAGGCGTGTTTGGGTGGGGAGGTCCTGACAAGTTAAAGATGAACAATAACACCCATTTGCAGCAGTCTGTTTGAACAGACTTTTCTGGGGTTTAGAGGAAAAATTCAAAACCTGAAGTTCATAATTCTGATATTACCCTAAGATGGACATAATAATTACTAAACTGTTTCTTGTAATGAAGTAGCTGAAGAAAGTTTTATTATCTTTAAGTGATGATAAATCTCACAGGGCCTACTATAGATTTAATCCAGTGGGTCAGAATTAGGTTGCAGAATTAGTTAGAATAGCTGTTTTCTGATCCAAACTTCAAGTCCCACTTTAGAAATAGAATATTTAATAGTTAACATTATTGATGAAGTTATATTTGAACCTTGGGTTAAAAAGAAAGAAGCAGACATGATTTCTTATTTAACCTATTATAAATATTTTCTCAAAGCTAGTTGTCTTTCTTTACACTGTGCAAAAGTATTTATATTCTCATAACACCTACCCATATATAACCTAAGGTAGAGAAATTATATAATTATGATGTAACTATTATCAGACATTTATGAAAAGGAGAATTTTGAGAAGAGTTGTTTTATTTTAGTTTCCCTAGTAACTTTTTCCTATTTCTGTTTCTTCTTCTTACCAATTTTTATGCTCCCTCACAAAATGGTTTCTCAATTTTACTTTCATACTACAAAAAGCAGTATGGTGTAAGGGTGATTTCATGGCTAAAGTTCTCATCTGCTAGTAGTTTCTCCTTTCCTAAAGGGTGAATTCTATTTCTCTATTTAGTACTTCTCTAGGAAGCAATAGACCAACTTTTTATATCTTAATTGCTACATGCATAAAGCAATCAAAAGCTTTTTTCTGACTGAATGGGAACATCTTGCACTTAGACTCTTTTCCTTACTTCAATGAGATTTTTTTTTTAATTTCAGTTATACAACAACCAGACAACATGACTACTTTTATACTGGGAAAGAATAATCCTTCCTACTGTGGGACATAAAAATCCCACATACTATTAGTTTAATAAACTGAGTCATGTAGAACTGCAGGAAAAAGCAAGTCAGGGAAGTTCTTCCTTTATCTAATTCAGAGAGAAAAATTTGTTTTGACCACTGTGTGTGTGTGTGTGTGTGTGTGTGTGTGTGTGTGTGTGAGTGTGTGTATGTGCATGTATGTGTGTATGTGCATGTGTGTGTGTATGTGTGTGTGTGTAACATGTCCACTGAGTTTTATACCTTTCTCAATTAGCTATTAAATATGAATTAAAAGTGACATTAATGTGCCTCCCAAAGAGCTTTGATAAATCTTAGTTGCCTAGGAGCTTTCAGCTCAGCCTATGATTTTTAAGATAAGTGTTCATGATGCTATAGAACCTCACCTCACAGGTCTAGGTAAACACATTACGTATCTGCCAGCATGATACTGGGGATGTGCTACCCCATCTCCTACTTGTATGGAGAGATAAGTGCCAGAAGGCTGTGCAGGGTATCGTAACTGATCTGAATCTGTTTCACGGTGGAATCACCATTTCTATATGTATGTAGAGAAGGAGACTAGAATGTATCAGAAATTTTTCCCCAAATGCTCATATAAAAGTGAGTTAAAGTTTCTTCTTGGCATTTGTCATGAATATTAAAATAACATGATGTGTCCATCATCAATGGACCGGCTTCAGGTTACAAAGCTGTGAGTTCAGCCAATTATGTACACATAGAACGGGTCTGGGGTTTGAAATTTCTAGCTGTCTGGGCAGCTTCACACATTTGCATTGCTTCCAGTTTCCTTCCTCCTGGCAGATGCATTCCTCCTCGGTTATGTCATTTGGCAGGAAATCATGAATTTATAAATTTAACAGATGTCTCTAATCAGAAGCATAAACATTGTATAGTCAAAGATGAGTCTGGGCAAGCTGCTCAAGACATGGGGAATATACAATTTTGCTTTGTCAAAAAAAAGTATACATTTTAGTTTTTCCTGTGAGAATTTTGCTTTTTATACTCAGGTAAACAGCTCAAGTGAAATAAATAGAACACTTACGTATAAATGAGAAATCTATTTCAAAAAGTTAACTTTTCACCTTTATACCCTTTTTTGTTATATTTTTATTGATGGAATTTATATTTATCTAAAAGTACTTTTACTACCTCGCTCCTAATGTAGTCTGAGGTAATCACTCTGGAAATGGCTTATTACATCTTTATTTTTAACTGTACTTCAGGAAGCTCATGAAGCTAGATTACTACTGGGAAATGGATACTTGGAGTGATTAGTTATATTTTTTTAAAGTTATTTTTGTCTAAATTAGGTGAACATTCTATGTTGATTTAAACACTAATGCCCACACTGAGGCAACTGGTCCACGAGCTGAGGGTGACGTGGCCACTGCAGAAACATTCTCAGTAGAGTTGTTTCCACATCATTCATAGCTATGCACCCCAACATCTACATCCCTTTGATTTATACAATTTTAGACTGTCCATCTGCTGCCTATGCTTGGTCCCCAGCTGGAACACACTGACATTTCTCTGTGATGAATACTCCAAACTCCCCACTTTGTCATCTCACTTTATACTTGTTCTATACTTTATTACCTTGTTACTCATTCTATCCCTGCCTGAAAATTTAATTCATACATATACCCACCTCACACATACACACCTCTGAATATCATACAGAAATAACATAAGTACTTAGATATTTACTTATAAACAACTGAAGTAATACAATCTATACCAGTTTTAACAGATAGTTTGTTTTAGTAGAGGTTTATTTAATTCACTTTTGTCCCTACCCTTACTTAATCTTAATTCTCAGACATATGCCCCAATATACACAGAAACGAATGCATACAGAGCCAAAAAATAACATCAAATGCTATGTTAACAACCTGTTTGCATTCTATCACAATAATCCCCTGCTAATATCTCATATGATTATTATTTTAACTGATAAGATCACATACGTTTGACTATGTTAGCATGTAGTATAAGCATACTTTAGAACTATCCATTTTATTGCATACATTTTTTCTGTATTTTTCTACTCTTACCATCAAAAAATACTAACTGAGCACTTGCAATATGGTGACTATCAGTCTAGGCATTTTGGATATAAGTAAGAGACCCAAATAGCTTAAATTAAGGAAAAGCTCTCTAAATCATAGAAAAACATTCTTTTATTTTACATTTCTTCCTAAACTATTCCTCTTGTATCAAGAGGAAAACTTTTTTTTTTTATTTAGGTAGATTTGCTTCCAAGATATAACATCCATTTCCAGTTTTGCTTCTGAAAGTGTAATTTTCAGCTGTTTATACATCTGGCTGGACACAAAATGAGCAGGTAGAGCGCACTAAATCCTAAAGTATATAGTTATTGCTGCCAGTATTATACTATCATTAGCATGTTCATTGCAGGATAGTGGCAAAGGAAATTCAAATGGTTTGGTTTGGCATAAGTCCCAAAAGATCAGATGGTTGGTATTATTTCCTAAACTCTATATTTCTATATTTTATTATTTTCTTTTTAAATTTTTGTCTCAGTTCCTTAACTAAATCACCAAGAAACTTTATCTGATTAAGAAATACTTTTGTCACTCAAAAAATATAAAAATCACTTTTGGTATTTGGAGTTTAACTTTAGACCCAAATCTTTGTATATTTAATTTCATACTTTATTGTTACACATTCTGCTTTACTATTCCAGGTCTTTTCTCTAAAGTTACCATCAAATGTATATATTAAATAAATCAAAAATTCAGATTTTTTTTTCTTGAAAATCATGGAGCTCTTTTTTAAAATTCTAACATCTTCAGAGCTTTTCTGAAACTATTACAGACTTTCCCCATTACTTTGAGCAGTAAGTTAAATATGGGTCCCTAAAACCACCCTCCTTTGTGAGTGCCCTTCAGTCACTTTGCAAATAATAAAGTGAAATAAAAATGGACCCATCAGTCTAAAAGAAGAAGCATAGTGCTTAATATAAGGAAAACAAAAGAAAATAGTTGGAGGGAGAGGACTGGGGTTGGCAGCGTGAACACAGCCTGAAGGGGTTAGTGCACCACGGCTAGCCGGGAGGGAGTCTGGGGAAAAGTCTGCACCTGCCGAAGAGGCAAGAGACTTTTTCTTCGCTCTTTGTTTCCTGGTGCGTGAGGAGAGGGGTTTAAGAGCGCTGCTTAAAGGAACTCCAGAGACGGGAGCGAGCCGCGGCTAAAAGCGCGGACCCCAGAGACGGGCGGGAGACGCTAAGGCTGCTGCTGCCGCCACCAAGTGGCCTGTGTGCGAGCACAGGTCACTCTCCACACCCCTCTTCCGCGGAGCCTGTGCAGCCAGCCACTGCCAGGTTCCCGGGATCCAGGGACAACTTCCCCGGGAGAACGCATGGCGGGCCTCAGGCTGGAGCAGCGTCACGCCGGCCTCTGCCGCCGCAGGCCCGCCCCGCACGCAGTGCCCCTCCCTCCCGCCCCCCCCCACCCCCGGCCTGAGTGCACCAGAGCCCCCGAATCAGCGGCTCCTTTAACCCCGTCCTGTCTGAGCAAAAAACAGACGCCCTCCAGCGACCTACACGCAGAGGCAGGGCCAAATCCAAAGCTGAGCTCCTGGGAGCTTTGAGAAGGAAATCTCTCCCAGCAGCCTCAGAAGCAACGGATTAAAGCTCCACAATCAACTTGATATACCCTGCATCTGTGGAATACCTGAATAGACAAGGAATGATCCCAAATTGAGGAGGTGGAGTTTAGGAGCGAGATCTATGATTTTTTTCCCTTTTCCTCTTTTTGTGAATGTGTATGTGTATGCTTCTGTGTAAGATCTTGTCTGTATAGTCTTGCTTCCACCATTTGTCCTAGGGTTCAATCCGTCCATGGATTTTTAAAAATTTTTTTTCTTAATAATTAATTTTAATTGTAATAACTTTATTATACTTTACCTTCTTTCCTTCTTCCTTCCTTCCATCCTTCCTTCCTTCCTTCCTTCCCTCCTTTAGACAAAGAATCACCCCAAATTGAGGAGGTGGTCTCTGAGAGCAAGATTTATGATTTTTCCCCCTTTACCTCTTTTTGTGAGGGTGTATGTGTATGCTTCTGTGTAAGATTTTCTCTGTATAGCTTTGCTTCCAACATTTGTCCTAAGGTTCTATCCATCCCTTTTTTTTTCCTAAATAAGTATTTTTTAATTCAATAACTTTATTATACTTTATTTTATTTTTACTGTATCTTCTTTCTTTCTTTTTTCCTTCTTTCCCTCCTTCCTTCCTCCCTCCCTCCCTACTTTCTTTCCTTCTTGCCTTCTTTCCCTCTTTGCTTCTTTCTTCCTTCCTTCCCTCCTTTCCTTCTTTCTTTCCTCATACTTCTACTAATTCTCTCTACTTTTTTTCCCTTTTATTCTGAGCCGTGTGGATGAAAGGCTCTTGGTGCTACAGCCAGGAGTCAGGGCTCTGCCTCTGAGGTAGGAGAGCCAACTTCAGGACACTGGTCAACAAGAGACCTCCCAGCTCCACATAATATCAAACGGCGAAAAACTCCCAGAGACCTCCATCTTTACACCAGCACCCAGCTTCACTCAATGACCAGCAAGACACAGTGCTGGACAACCTATGCCAAACAACTAGCAAAACAGGAACACAACCCCACCCATTAGCAGAGAGGCTGCCTAAAATCATAATAAGGCCACAGACACCCCAAAACACACCACCAGACGTGAACCTGCCCACTAGAGAGACAAGATCCAGCCTCATCCACCAAAACACAGGCACTAGTCCCCTCCACCAGGAAGCTTACTCAACCCACTGAACCAACCTTAGCCACTGGAGACAGACATCAAAAACAGCGGGAACTACGAATGTGCAGCCTGCCAAAAGGAGACCCCAAACACAGTAAGATAAGCAAAATGAGAAGACAGAAAAACACACAGCAGATAAAGGAGCAAGATAAAAATGCACCAGACCTAACAAATGAAGAGGAAATAGGCAGTCTACCTGAAAAAGAATTCAGAATAATGATAGTAAGGATGATCTGAAATCTTGGAAATAGAATGGACAAAATGCAAGAAACAGTTAACAAGGACCTAGAAGAACTAAAGATGAAACAAGCAATGATGAACAACACAATAAATGAAATTAAAAGTACTCTAGATGGGATCAATAGCAGAATAACTGAGGCAGAAGAACGGATAAGTGACCTGGAAGATAAAATAGTGGAAATAACTACTGCAGAGCAGAATAAAGAAAAAAGAATGAAAAAAACTGAGGACAATCTCAGAGACCTCTGGGACAACATTAAACACACCAACATTCGAATTATAGGGGTTCCAGAAGAAGAAGAGAAAAAGAAAGGGACCGAGAAAATATTTGAAGAGACTATAGTTGAAAACTTCCCTAATATGGGAAAGGAAATAGTTAATCAAGTCCAGGAAGCACAGAGAGTCCCATACAGGATAAATACAAGGAGAAATACGCCAAGACACATATTAATCAAACTGTCAAAAATTAAATACAAAGAAAGCATATTAAAAGCAGCAAGGGAAAAACAACAAATAACATACAAGGGAATCCCCATAAGGTTAACAGCTAATCTCTCAGCAGAAACCCTACAAGCCAGAAGGGAGTGGCAGGACATACTGAAAGTGATGAAGGAGAAAATCCTGCAACCAAGACTACTCTACCCAGCAAGGATCTCATTCAGATTTGATGGAGAAAGTAAAACCTTTACAGACAAGCAAAAGTGAGAGAGTTCAGCACCACCAAACCAGCTCTACAACAACTGCTAAAGGAACTTCTCTAGATAAGAAACACAAGAGAAGGAAAAGACCTATAATAACGAACCCAAAACAATTTAGAAAATGGGAATAGGAACATACATATCGATAATTACCTTAAATGTAAATGGACTAAATTCTCCCACCAAAAGACACAGATTGGCTGAATGGATACAAAAACAAGACCCTTATATATGCTGTCTACAAGAGACCCACTTCAGACCTAGAGACACATACAGACTGAAAGTAAGGGGATGGAAAAAGATATTGCATGCAAAAGGAAACCAAAAGAAAGCTGGAGTAGCAATTCTCATATCAGACAAAATAGACTTTAAAATAAGGACTATTAAAAGAGACAAAGAAGGACACTACATAATGATCAAGGGATTGATCCAAGAAGAAGATATAACAATTGTAAATATTTATGCACCCAACATAGGAGCACCTCAATATGTAAGACAAATGCTAACAGCCATAAAAAGAGAAATAGACAGTAACACATTCATAGTAGAGGAATTTAACACCCCACTTTCACCCATGGACAGATCATCCAAAATGAAAATAAATAAGGAAACACAAGCTATAAATGATACATTAAACAAGATGGACTTAATTGATATTTATAGGACACTCCATCCAAAAACAACAGAATACACATTTTTCTCAAGTGCTCATGGAACATTCTCCAGGATAGATCATATCTTGGGTCACAAATCAAGCTTTGGTAAATTTAAGAAAATTGAAATTATATCAAGTATCTTTTCTGACCACAACGTCATGAGACTAGATATCAATTACAGGAAAAGATCTGTAAAAAATACAAACACATGGAGGCTAAACAATACACTACTTAATAATGAAGTGATCACTGAAGAAATCAAAGAGGAAATAAAAGAATACCTAGAAACAAATGACAATGGAGACACAATGACCCAAAACCTATGGGATGCAGCAAAAGCAGTTCTAAGAGGGTAGTTTATAGCAATACAAGCCCACCTTAAGAAGCAGGAAACATCTCGAATAAACAACCTAACCTTG
Organism: Tursiops truncatus; assembly: GCF_011762595.2. NCBI lineage: Eukaryota > Metazoa > Chordata > Mammalia > Artiodactyla > Delphinidae > Tursiops > Tursiops truncatus. The sequence goes on from NC_047037.1 coordinate 122,490,168, forward strand.
CACCTCAAGCAATTAGAGAAAGAAGAACAAAAAAAAAACCCAAAGCTAGCAGAAAGAAAGAAATCATAAAAATCAGATCAGAAATAAATGAAAAAGAAATGAAGGAAATGATAGCAAAGATCAATAAAACTAAAAGCTGGTTCTTTGAGAAGATACACAAAATAGATAAACCACTAGCCAGACTCATCAAGAAAAAAAGGGAGAAGACTCAAATCAATAGAATTAGAAATGAAAAAGGAGAAGTAACAACTGACACTGCAGAAATAAAAAACATCATGAGAGATTACTACAAGCAACTCTATGCCAATAAAATGGACAATCTGGAAGAAATGGACAAATTCTTAGAAATGCACAACCTGCCAAGACTGAATCAGGAAGAGATAGAAAATATGAACAGACCAATCACAAGCACTGAAATTGAAACTGTGATTAAAAATCTTCCAACAAACAAAAGCACAGGACCAGATGGCTTCACAGGCGAATTCTATCAAACATTTAGAGAAGAGCTAACACTTATCCTGCTCAAACTCTTCCAAAATATAGCAGAGGGAGGAACACTCCCAAATTCCTTCTACGAGGCCACCATCACCTTGATACCAAAACCAGACAAGGATGTCACAAAAAAAGAAAACTACAGCCCAATATCACTGATGAACATAGATGCAAAAATCCTCAACAAAATACTAGCAAACAGAATCCAACAGCACATTAAAAGGATCATACACCATGATCAAGTGGGGTTTATTCCAGGAATGCAAGGATTCTTCAATATACGCAAATCTATCAATGTGATAAACCATATTAACAAATTGAAGGAGAAAAACCATATGATCATCTCAATAGATGAAGAGAAAGCTTTCAACAAAATTCAACACCCATTTATGATAAAAACCCTGCAGAAAGTAGGCATAGAAGGAACTTTCCTCAACATAATAAAGGCCATATATGACAAGCCCACAGCAAACATCATCCTCAATGGTGAAAACCTGAAAGTATTTCCACTAAGATCAGGAACAAGACAAGGTTGCTCACTCTCAACACTCTTATTCAACATAGTTTTGGAAGTTTTAACCACAGCAATCAGAGAAGAAAAGGAAATAAAAGGAATCCAAATCGGAAAAGAAGAAGTAAAGCTGTCACTGTTTGCAGATGACATGATACTATACTATACTATATATAGTATATATACTATACATGATACTATACATGTATACATGTATACATATAGTATACATGATACTATACTATACATAGAGAATCCTAAAGATGCTACCAGAAAAATACTAGAGCTAATCAATGAATTTGGTAAAGTAGCAGGATACAAAATTAATGCACAGAAATCTCTGGCATTCCTATATACTAATGATGAAAAATCTGAAAGTGAAATCAAGAAAACACTCCCGTTTACCACTGCAACAAAAAGAAGAAAATATCTAGGAATAAACCTACCTAAGGAGACGAAAGACCTGTATGCAGAAAATTATAAGACACTGATGAAAGAAATTAAAGATGATACAAATAGATGGAGAGATATACCATGTCCTTGGATTGGAAGAATCAACATTGTGAAAATGACTCTACTACCCAAAGCAATCTATAGATTCAATGCAATCCCTATCAAACTACCACTGGCATTTTTCACAGAACTAGAACAAAAAAATTCACAATTTGTATGGAAACACAAAAGACCCCGAATAGCCAAAGCAATCTTGAGAACGAAAAAAGGAGCTGGAGGAATCAGGATCCCTGACTTCAGACTATACTACAAAGCTACAGTAATCAAGACAGTATGGTACTGGCAGAAAACAGAAAGATAGATCAATGGAACAGGATAGAAAGCCCAGAGATAAACCCATGCACATATGGACACCTTCTCTTTGATAAAGGTGGAAGGAATGTACAGTGGAGAAAGGACAGCCTCTTCAATAAGTGGTACTGGGAAAACTGGACAGGTACATGTAAAAGTATGAGATTAGATCACTCCCTAGCACCATACACAAAAATAAGCTCAAAATGGATTAAAGACCTAAATGTAAGGCCAGAAACTATCAAACTCTTAGAGGAAAACATAGGCAGAACACTCTATGACATAAATCACGGCAAGATCCTTTCTGACCCACCTCCTAGAGTAATGGAAATAAAACCAAAATAAACAAATGTGACCTAATGAAACTTCAAAGCTTTTGCACAGCAAAGGAAACCATAAACAAGACCAAAAGACAACCCTCAGAATGGGAGAAAATATTTGCAAATGAAGCAACTGACAAAGGATTAATCTCCAAAATTTACAAGCAGCTCATGCAGCTCAATAACAAAAAAACAAACAACCCAATCCAAAAATGGGCAGAAGACCTAAATAGACATTTCTCCAAAGAAGATATACAGACTGCCAACAAACACATGAGAGAATGCTCAACATCATTAATCATTAGAGAAATGCAAATCAAAACTACCATGAGATATCATCTCACACAGGTTAGAATGGCCATCATCAAAAAATCTAGAAACAATAAATGCTGGAGAGGGTGTGGAGAAAAGGGAACACTCTTGCACTTCTGGTGGGAATGTGAATTGGTTCAGCCACTATGGAGAACAGTATGGAGGTTCCTTAAAAAAAACTACAAATAGAATTACCATATGACCCAGCAATCCCACTACTGGGCATATACCCTGAGAAAACCAAAATTCAAAAAGAGTTATGTACCAAAATGTTCATTGCAGCTCTATTTACAATAGCCCGGAGATGGAAACAACGTAAGTGCCCATCATCGGATGAATGGATAAAGAAGATGTGGCACATATATTCAATGGAATATTACTCAGCCTTAAAAAAAAACGAAATTGAGCTATTTGTAATGAGATGGATAGACCTAGAGTCTGTCATACAGAGTGAAGTAAGTCAGAAAGAAAAAGACAAATACCGTATGGTAACACATATATATGGAATTTATGAAAAAAAAATGTCATGAAGAACCTAGGAGTAAGACAGGAATAAAGACGCAGACCTACTGGAGAATGGACTTGAGGATATGGGGAGGGGGAAGGGTGAGCTGTGACAGGGCGAGAGAGAGTCATGGACATATACACACTAACAAACGTAGTAAGGTAGATAGCTAGTGGGAAGCAGCCGCATGGCACAGGGATATTGGCTCGGTGCTTTGTGACAGTCTGGAGGGGTGGGATAGGGAGGGTGGGAGGGAGGGAGATGCAAGAGGGAAGACATATGGGAACATATGTATATGTATAACTGATTCACTTTGTTATAAAGCAGAAACTAACACACCATTGTAAAGCAATTATACCCCAATAAAGATGTTAAAAAAAAAAGAAAGAAAGAAAATAGTTGAAGGATAAATGGGGCTTTGCAGGGGGAAAAAAGAGTTAAATGTTTCTTGAAGTCAGAGGTCAACTTTAACTTCAGAGCTATCATCTCTTGAATACCTACTATATAGCAGACTTGCTAGTTGTTTATACTTAAGATGTGTGTGTGACGGGTTTTATTACCTAAAATCATGGGATTTAATATATAAATTATCCACAGGAAGAAAGCTAGGATCTTGGACAGCTAGAATCTGAAAGTACTTTAAAGCTCAAAAACTGACAAAGTATTACATTCTCCAAGGCAGTAATTTTATATAGATTTATTTAATAACTGGTAACTTTATACCTAAAGGAACTGGGAGAACAAACGAAACAGAAGTCAAAAACCAGAGCATGAATTATCAAAACAGAGACAAAAAGGGCAAAGACCATTGAAATTAAGAGCTGGCTATTTGAAAAAATAAACAAGATTTATAAACCTTTAGTCAGACTCATGAAGAAAAAAATCAGAGGGCCCAAATCAATAAAATCAGAAATGAAAGAGAAGTTACAACTAGTACCACAGAAATACAAAGGATCATAGGAGATTACTATAAACAAGGATACACCAATAAAACTGACAACCTAGAAGAAATGGACAAATTCCTGGAACTGTACACACTTTCAACTGAACCAGGAAAAAACAGAAAATATTAACAGACCAATTACCAGCAATGAAATTGAATCAGTAATTTAAAAAGCTGCCAGGACATGGAAACAACCTAAACGTCCAACAGCAGATGAATGGATGAAGATGTGGTATACATATACAATGAAATATTACTCAGCCATAAAAAGGAATGAAATTGGATCATTTGTAGAGATGTGGATGGACCTAAAGTCTGTCATACAGAGTGAAGTAAGTCAGAAAATCAAATGTCATATGTTAACATATATATGTGGAATCTAGAAAAATGGTACAGATGAACCTATTTCCAGGGCAGGAATAGAGACACAGACATAGAGGACGGACATGTGGACACAGGGGTGGAAGGGGAGGGGGGGATGAATTGGGAGATTAGGGTTGACATATATATACTACCATGTGTAAAATAGATAGCTAGTGGAAACCTGCTATAAAGCGCAGGAAACTCACTCAGCTCAGTGCTCTGCAATGACCTAGATGGGTGGGATGGTGGGGGTGGGAGGGAGGTCCAAGGGGGAGGGGATATATGTATACATATAGCTGATTCACTTCATTGTACAGCAGAAACTAAAACAACATTGTAAAGCAATTATACTCCAATTAAAAAAATAATAATAAAAAAATAAAAAGCTGTCAACAAACAAAAGTCCAGACCCAGATGGTTTCACAGGTGAATTCTATCCAACATTTAGAGAAGAATTAACACCTATTTTTTTCAAACTATTCCAAAAAACTGCAGAGGAAGGAATGCATACTAAGAGCTCATTCTATGAGGTCAGCAACACCCTGAAACCAAAACCAGACAAAGATATTACAAAGAAAATTACAGGTCAATATCACTGATGAACATAGATGTAAAACTCCTCAGCAAAATAGCAAACAAAATCTAACAATACTTTAAAAGGATCATATACCAAAGTCAAGTGGGATTTATCTGAGGGATGCAAAATAGTTCAATATCCAGAAAAAAAAACAATGTGATACCACATTAACAAGTTAAAGAATAAAAATTGTATCTCAATAAATGCAGAAAAAGCTTTTAATGCAATTCAACATTCGTTTATGGTAAAACCTCTCAACAAAGTGGATATAGAGGAAACATACCTCAATATAATAAAGGTCATATACATATGTATAGCTGATTCACTTCGTTATAAAGCAGAAACTAACACACCATTGTAAAGCAATTATACTCCAAAAAAGATGTTACAAAACAAGAAAAAAAAAAAAAAAGGCCATATACAATAAGCCCACAGTTAACATCATACTGGTTGGTAAAAAGCTGCAAGTATTTAGATCTAAGATCAGGGACAAGAGAAGGATGCTCACTCTCGCAATTTTTATTCAACATGACATTCCAAGTCCTAGCCTCAGCAATCAGACAGGAAAAATAAAAAATCCAAACTGGAAAGCAAAACTGTCATGTTTGTAGATGACATGATACTGTATGTAGAAAATCCTAAAGACACCACCAAAAAAATACTAGAGCTCAATGAATTAGGTAAAGGTGCAGGATACAAAATTATATACAGAAATCTGTTGCATTTTGATACACTAACACTGAATTATCAGAATTTGAAATTAAGAAAATTCCATTTATCATTGCATTAAAAAGAATACCTAGGAATAAATCTAACTGGAGGTAAAAGAGCTGTACTTGGAAAGCTATAACACACTGATGAAAGAAACTGAAGGTGAAGCAAACAGTTGGAAAGATATGCTGTGTTCGTGGATTGAAGAAGATTAACATGGCCATACTACCCAAGGCAATTACAGATTTAATGCAATCTGTATAAAAATACCTATGACACTTTTCACAAAATTAGAATAATTCTAAAGTTTGTATGGAAACAAAAAATACCCCAAATAGTCAAAGAAATCTTGGAAAAAAAAAAATAACAGAGGTTCTCCCTGACTTCAGACTAGACTACAAAGCTACAGTAATCAAAACAATATGGTACTGGTACAGAAACAGACACATGGATCAACTGAACAGAATACAGAGCCCAGAAATAAAACCATGCACTTACGGTCACAAAAATCTTTGAAAAAGCAAGAATATACAATGTGGAGAAAACAGTCTCTTCAATAAGTGATGCTGGGAAAACTGGACAATTCTATGTAAAGTAATATAGAACATTTTCTCACACCATACACAAAATTAAATTCAAAATGGAATAAAGACCTAAAAGTAAGGCCATAAATCATAAAAATCCTAGAAGAAAACATAGGCAGAGCACTCTTTGACATAAATCGTAGCAATATTTTTTCAAACCTATCTCCTAAAGTAAAGGAAATAAGATCCAAAAATAAACAAATGGTCCCTAATTAAACTCAAAAGCTTTTGCACAGCAAAGAAAACTGTTGACAAAAGGACAACCTATGAATGGGAGAAAATATTTGCAAATGATATGACTGATAAGGGGTTAATATCCAAAGCATAAACAGCATATTTTATTCAATATAAAAAAAAACAATTTTAAAATGGGCAAAATTATGAATGGACATTTTTCCAAAGAGGACATGCAGATGCCCAACATGCACATAAAAAAGATGCTCAACATCATGAATCAGAGAAATGCAAATCAAACCCACAATGAATTACCACCTTTCACCTGTCAGAATGGCTATTATCAGGAATACCACAAATAACAAATGTTGGCAAGGATGTGGAGAAATAGGCACCCTGGTACACTGTTGATGGGAATGTAAATTAGTGTAGCCACTATGGAAAACACTATGGAGGTTCCTCAAAAACCTAAGAATATGACCCAGTAATTCCATACCAGAGTAAATATTGAAAGAAAACAAAAACAGTAATTCAAAATATACATGCACCCCAATGTTCATACCAGAACTATTTGTGATAGCCAAGTTATGAAGCAAGCTAAGTGTTCACCAACAGATGAATTTATAAAGATTTGGTGTACGTATACATACATACACATACACACACAGCCCAGGAATACTACTCAGCCATAAAAAGAGTAAAATTTTGCCATTTGCAACAAGATGGATGGACCTAGAAGGTATTAATGCTTAGTGAAATAAGTCAGACAGAGAAAGACAAATACTGTATGTTATCACTTAGGTGTGGAATCTAAAAAAATAATACAAATGAGTATTATAAAACAAACAGACTCACAGATATAAAGAACAAGTGATTTTAAGTGGGGAAAAGGAGGAGAGGAAGGGCAATATAGGGGTAGAGGATTAAGAGTTACAAACTATTATGCATAAAATATATATGATGCAAGAATTTGTTGTACAATATAGGGAATATAGTTGATGTTTTATAACAACTTTAATTGAGTATAACCTACAAAACTTTCAAATCACTAAGTCTGTACACCTAAAAATATTGTAAATCAACAACACTTCAATAAAAATAATAACAACTAAGGAGACCATTTAAAAATAGTAACTGGGTATTTGTTGAAAGTAATGCATTAGTCTACTATAACCAAAACTTAGCTACACAATTTTAATTGATTTGACTTAGAGATAAATCCTCTGAAGAAATAACAGCAGTAGGCATGAAAGTCTGGTGGGAACTGAGGTGATTTTAAGAGGGCAGATCCAAGTAAGAATATGATGCTAGAGAACTGGCTATTTGTACATGTTCTGAAAATGTTATCCTCTTCTGCTGGCATTGCAGTGATAGCTCTCAACTACCTTTTATATTTACATATAAATTCTTATTTTGGGAGTTCATTATGTGATAGTCAAAATAACTGAACAAACTGAGACCAACAGGGACTCAGATCAAGAAACATAATTTCAAATTAAGGCAATTAGAAAAGACTAGTAACCATACATGCTATGTAGTAACAATACATGTAGCATATTTCCATTCATTTTCTCGAGAAAACCACATTGACTTTCAAAACTCTAGTACAAGCAATTTAATTGTTAATAAAAATTTGAGATTTATCATATTTAAGACAGAAAAAACTGAGAACCAATGAACTGACTCAGTTTGGAGGAACCAGGTTCAAGATGATTTCAAAATTAACAAAGATTTCCAATTTGAAAGAGATTTAGCTAATGTTTCCTAAACACATAATTTGTTTTCACTAAAATATTTTTGAAGACATATAAACTAAAAACCATAATAAAGTGAAACACTTCAAATTTTTACCCAACACTTAAAGAAATTGCACTGATAGAAAATCTTTTGCATTAGGTAATAGACACCTTGCAAAACTGACACATATTTACCATTGAAAGAGATAAATATACAAAATTATGCAAGACTGAAAGAAGAGAGTGGTGATAGTTTATATTTATCTAAATGTCTATAACCATAACCCTGTTACATTGTTTTGTTTTTTTTTTCTTTTTTACTGTGACTGCTAGTTTTTCCAACTCTACCCATCACCCTTATAATATAATTCACATATAAAGTAAGAACTATATGAAGCAAATCCAGGAATCAGTGGATAGAAGTTGGGATTTGCATTGTATTAATATGAAGGGATTTATAAAAGAATTAATTATTTGAATTATAAGTATAAAGAAGAGCCATGTTTAGTAGGGCAAACTAATTTTGTAGCATACTTTAAAAAAATAAGATTATCAGAAGATAGCACAAAAGTTAGAAAATATTCCACCTCAATCTGTTGATATCAGATAATCCCAGTGAATTCATGCTAGATCCTATGTATTAGACAAATGATTTTATAGATCAGTCTGAAATTCCCACCTATTCCGAGTATAAACAAACGATAAAGATCAAAGTCATCTACTATAAATATGTCTCTAATTATCTGATATGGACAATTGCAATTAATTCTAAAATATAAACACTGCGAGAAATATATTCTCTTTTATACATAAAGATCTTGAGCCAAAAAGATATTCAGTAATACAACTAAGGTCAAATAGTGTTTGTTGAAGCTTAGGAACAAACCACAAAAAAATAATATATAAATAAATTTATACATTTAAAATGGATCTTTAATACAGTTAGGTTTATTATTTAGAGAGTAGAAGACCTACAAGAAAAAAAATAGTGGCTGAAATGTTCCCCCCCACAAAATAAACTACATATCAAGTATTCCCAAAATTCCTCAAACAAAAATTCCTCCTTACTCTATCCTGTTTGATAGACACCAAGATAGGAAAGTTACAGGAGAAACCCTCAAAGCAGGATCTTTTATAAAAAAATGCTAAATGTGTATGTGCCTAGCAAAAGATCTTTAAAATATATTAATAATTTAGCAATAATCATTCAAAAACCAGAACAGAGTTTTAGCTTTTCAAGTCTCTTAGTAATTTAAACAGCAAGTAGGAATAAAACTCAGTAAGGTGAGAAAAGACTTTGACAAAAGTATTAATAAATTGGTTTTACTGCAATCCATACGTTTCCCCCTTCAAAAACAAAGTATTAATTATTTTAATGAATGATCACTAGGATCCACAATACTTCAGACCAGTACTACTGCACTTGAAATCAATATAAGGTTAATTCTCTGTGCAAAATCAAATACCAGAAAATGCAGAGAAATTGGCACTTTAAGTAAAAACTTCATTCTTAAAATACTAAAAATAGAAAGGAAGAAAGAAAGGGAGGGAGGGGAAAACAAAGGAAAAAAAGGCTCAAATTTCAGGAGTTTAGAATCCAACCCAAATAGAAAAAAGTAGCAGATTAAACACAAAGTCAGAAATTATAAAAGTAAAAATTATTCAAATTAAAATATAATAAGAATAACACTGAACATTGAAATTTCAAGAATATTACATTTCTAAAATTAGGAATAAAATATATATATAAATAGGAAAAAATACATATATATACACAGGCATTGTAAAGGTTAAATAATACAAGGATTATATCTAAAATTATAACAGTAATTTTGAGAACTGTAGAAGTCATGGAAAGTTGTGGTGCTGTCAAAACTGACCTCAAAATATTGGGAAAACAGAAAAACAGACTCATTAAAATTTTTGAGTCAATAAAATCTTTTCAAAAAATTTTCACAAAGAAAACTCTCATCCAGGTCAGTGTGATGTTAATGTACTATCACACATTCACGAAATAATGCCAATTTTATTTTAAACTTTTCTATGGAATATAAAAAGATAATATCCCGAAACTAATGTATGAACATTAATATTCCATATCAATTTATACGATAATATAACTTTCTTGCAAAAACTAGGTAAGAAAATGAAGGTCCAACTGTACACATTGATGTATTTTAAATGGTTCTAAATAAATTACAAAAATGAATTCAGCATTTTACAAAAATATTAATGTATCAAGACCAAATTGATTATCTCCTGAATAGAAGTTTGCTTTTTAGTATTAGAAATCCATATGTAATTTATCACATTAAGAAATTAAATGATAAAGCATATTTATCTAAATAGATACTGTAAATGTGTTTGAGATTGTCTAACATATACTAATGAAAAAACCCTTTGTATACTATGGATGAAAGGAAACATATAATGAAAGGTTTCTAAAAAGCTATTATATGTGTTACCTCATTGTGAAATATTGAAATGACTGCCTTTGTATGTTAAGTAAAAAATACAGTGTTCTTACTCTATTTTGTACTAAAAAATTACATATACTTAGGGGAATTAAAAAAATTATTTTCCACATATAAAGTCATACTTCCCTGCTCCCCACTAATAATGGAACAGAATTTAAGATAATGCAGCAGTAGGCTGAATAAAACACATTCACACATATACACACACACTACATACTTGATATGCAAAGGTAATTTTCTTTACATTGATAACAGGATGTTGGAAGATGTAGTTTATTAAAATTGAAGCTGGCAATTAAAAGATATAAAACATATAGGAAGAAGTCTACAAAATATATGTGATCCTTCACTGGAGAAAATGAAAATATACTATGTTTTTGGATAAAACAAATCAATAGATATTAATACAAATCAAAAGATATTAAATACTTTCAAAACTGATCTACAGATGTCCATCAAAATCTTTACACAATTTTGAGTTATTTTAAGAAGATATTTCTTCTTAAGAGGACACTATAATTGTCCATAAAGAAACAGTCTGTGGGCCTTCCCCTATCAGCTAAAAAAATAATATTGAAGGCTTAGAAAAGTAGAAGCAAAGAAAAAACTGAGAAATATGTCCATATGTATCGAGTTGTGTGTATTCAAGCTGACACTGCAAATCAGAGAAAAATAGTGCTTTGATAGATACGTACTTCCAAAAGTATAGGAATCCTTACCTCAGTCTGTACCTGAAAATTCAATCTAGGTTAATTACAGACTGACATGTGGTGTAAATTTAGTTCTTATTTAATATCCTCATGTTTCACAATCAAATAATTGTATGTTATTTAATTGCTTAGATCACTGTACCTGGGTTTGTATCTCTTGATTTCTTCCTACATAGAGAATGATTTTTCTTTCAGTTTATATGAGTGCCTGTATTCTCTTACTTGATTTTCCAAAATTTCAACTTAAAGTTCTCTACTTTTTACATAACACATCATATTTCATATAACTTAAGAAGCTCTTATGTGTAAATTAGAGAGTAAATATCAAGTGTGAATTTCAATCAGTGTAACTTGCTCTTTTGGAGCCAGAAATATATTACTACTTCACCCTCACGGGTTCAAACGTGGAGGAAAACGTTCACTTCTACCAGCTGAGATTTCCCTGGGGTCAGACTGATGCCTCTAGAGCAGAGACTTCAGAAACAGCAGGAATTACACCTGGATATAGTAGAAAACAAGCAGCCAGTCATGGCAGCCTCACACTGCAGTGTGGCTGTATCTCAATGCCCACTGAAGGACATAACAGCCACTGAGCATATGGCTACATCAACGCTGTCTCCTCCCAGGTTATTATTTTCTCAACCATCCATGATGAGTTCCTTATATTTTTCTCACCTAAACAGACAATGTATGAATATGAAAATCTTGGTAAATAGTGTGTCCGAGAAAGCAAGAAAATATTTCATTTTGCTTAAATGCATTGTTTGGTCCAAAACTTTAGGCATGAAAATAAAGTACAAGTAGATCAGGTTGGTAAAAACTTCACATATAGCTTGATTTTAAATTATTTTGTGAATAGAGATTAGTTACATGATAATAAAAATTGAAGACTTGTAAAGTATCCTTTGCCTTTTAGAAGTTAAATAGTGTATTTGTCTCTGATGATTAGAAAAATACTAATTTATCAGTAAGTGAACCATTATATGCATTATTGGTTATGGTGAGAAAATAACAGGGTCACAATTTATAGACTTTATTCCTGGATTTATGAATATCTAGAGATGTGTCTTTGGTAGAACTGACTTTTTCACCCACTAAACTAATACATATATATTAAAACTTACCTTAATTTTTTTTTATGTATTGAATGTATTGCTAATCATACTTGGCAATGTTAGGTTACTGGAAATATCAAACATTACAACTCGTTTGAAGCTCAATTTTTGAAATTCAGAGTTTGAAACTGGTGTATTTTTCTAAGGCCATTTTGATAAAGTAAGATTCTAATTGCACAGCATTCTGATTATTTATTATTCTATTATCACAGACAATTAAATCAATACTGGTTATCTTTTCTGTTTCAATTCACACTGCAAGTGAAACATACTATTCTTTTCAGTTAAAAACGTTTACGAGTTAAAATCCTCAAATAATAAAAATCACCTTCATTGACTACTATTCCAGTATTAACTAAATAGGCTGTGCATTTTTTCTTTCTAATCTTGCGTGCATATACTGAGTTTAGGGGTAGGTGAATTATTAATTTTGGTGGAAAAACAATCACCACCGGTTTTACAGTTGAGTTTTCTCTAAAAAAAGAAACAAATACAATTGCATGAGAAGAATAGTTTAGGATATCAGAATGAAACTGCAAAGAATTGTCTTCCTCTGATATCTATAATTATGAGAGAACTAAAAATGAAGCAGTGATAAAACATCATCAACTAAACAAATGAAGGGACATAATCTTATACACTCAACTCTTCAATAGAATGGGTTTGAACTGCAGGACTGCACTTAAAGGTCTTTTGTTTTTTTTTTTCCTTCCCCAACAGTAAATATGACAGTACTGCATAATTCACAATTGGCTGAATCAGTGAATATTGAACGGTGGATGTGGAGAACTGTGTATATGAAGGGCCTACTCTAAATTACACTTGGATTTTTAACTGCATGGAGGGTTGGCACCCTAACCCCAAGTTGTTCTAGGGTCAACTGTATAACATCCTTCAAAAATTCAAACAAATGAACAGTTAGCAGGTGATTCAAAGACGGGAGCACATAATAGAAAGGCCACATGCCCCACCACTGCTTAACCCCCAGAAGCTGGACAGGCAACTCGGCAAGATCCTGAGAATTCTTGGTAATGTCCCCAGATTTTGTAACAATAAAACAGGCTGATTAACATTTTCTATTTCAGATTGATAAATAATGGGAATAGCTTTTACAGAGAAACCACTGAATTGAAGATATGAGCAATACATCTGACTCCAAACTGCACATGTAAAGGATCCATGACCATTCAAGGAATTAAAAAAAAAAAAGTATAGGTTTCTAGTTGTCACCTTATTAGTTTATTTCAAGAACACTTGATCAAATTTCAGAAAAAGAACAAAGACTGAGCCTTATTACAGTCTTTTTCCTTCATTTATCAATGTTTCAGCTCAGTCAACAACAACAAAAAAACCCAACAAAAATAGCAAAAAAACCCTCAGTTGCCAAATATTAACTAGAAAAAGCAAATCAATATCAGATAGAAGATACTGCCAAGGAAAACCATCACATATGAGCAAAATAAAAGAAAAATAACAAATGCTTTTTAAAAGTTGAGTATAGAAGAAAACTCAAGGAAGGCAATTTTCTCGGGGGGGGGTCTTCATTCTTAAAAAGGAAAAAAAAAGCATGAATATGGTAAAGAAAAACCATAAAGGTGGATACACAAAATAATGGAATGAAAGTAAAACTATAGATTGAAGGAAATGTTTTAAAATGAAACAACATATTTAGAGAAATAGTTAATAAATCTGAAACCACAATAAGGAGAAAAAACACTACTGAATATCAAAACACAGATCTATTGAAACAGATGGTGATCATCACAGTAAAAGCAAAAGGAATTTCAAGGACTTTGAAGCAACTTACTTAAGCAAACAGAATAATCAAATTAATCCAACACAAAACAGCAAACTACTAGAAACTCATGCTTTCAATGTTCTGCTATGAGAATTTTCTTAAAATTAAGGAAAGGAAAATTATTCAAATCAAAGGACACCCAGCTTTGAGACAAAAAAAGGGCAGAACAAAAACTGTATTCAAGCATTGAATATTCTTCAGCTTTCCTTTCTTCATATATTCGATTATCATTTTAAAATTTTAAAATAAGGTAATTAAATATGTTTTAAATTTAAAATAGCACCTATACAAGCAGTTAATTTATCATGAGTAATTAAAAACTCTCAATGTTTACAACCTTAATGACAATTTCATAAAACAAGAAACAGAACCTGATAAAACTGCACAGAGAAACAAAGTCCACAAAATATAGTTGGAGATTTCATTACTTACCTTCAATAATTGGTAGCACAAATAGATTAAAAATCAGCAAGCATATAGAAAATGTGACTACAAATATCAAGCAGCTGGACATAATTAACACTGTTATAGAACACACAACTAATAACAGATCTATTTCAAATATATACAGAACATTTGCCAAGATAGACTATATTCTGGGTCATAAAACAAGTCTCATAAATATAATATCACTCAAGTCATGCAATGAAACTAAAAATCAGAACAAGGAAGAAATATCTGTGTTCAAATTATTTAAAAGGAAAATGAGAGTATTTTGTATGAATAAAAATGTTCACAATATATTGATACTTATGGAGTGCCACTAAAGCAGTAATTGGGGTAATACATAGCAATAAATTGCCATATTAGAAAGAGAAAAGGTTGCAAATAAATGACTTCAGCTTCTAATAAAATGCAGGGAGCAGGAAACCAAAAAGTTCAGCTCTTTGTTAAAAACAAAAGTTTGATTTTTTTTTTAAGGCCCAAACACAGACAATTACAAAAGTCTTACCTGACAGTCCTCACACCCAGGGAAAATCTACTCACCCCACAGCAGTCCTGCTGCACGCACAACCAGCGCCTTGCTGCCTCTGAAGGGAGCTGCACTCAAACACTCAGGCCCCACTGGTAGGCTGTGCTCTTTTATATAGAGCTGAACTCGTAACTCAGGTGTCTCCACTTAGAGGTCTGTTTATCTGGAGTTTTCCACTGAGGCTTTCCTCAGGAAGCTCAAACGGAGACCTCTTTATGGGGGAAGGAGAGAGAAACTTGGAAGATACTTTTCTCTACTCTGACTTGCTACTTATAAGTTTTCCACTCCAAGTACCTCCCCACCTCTAATGCCGTAAAACTGTAGCAGACTTTAGTTCTGGGCTATTCAACAGTGATATGACCTCCACCTGCTTGCCAATCCACCCAACTCGCCTCCAGGGGCGGGGTCACAAATGGAGAAAGAAGGAACAGGTGTGGAGGAGCAGAGCTTTCTGCAGTTTAGCCACTTACTTGTACTACAGGAGTAAGTGAATACATGCTTGACTGTTACTTGCATTTTGACTTGTTTTAATTAGCTACCCTGACACCTTGCAGCTCATTACTCCCCAACTCAGTAGCGTTCCCAACAAAAACAGCATATGAAACTATAAGTAAGTAAAAGGAAGAAAGTAATAAAGATGAAGGTGGAAACCAAGATAATAGAAAGCAGAAAAAAAATCGACAACATAGGTGTAACCAAAAGCAGATTCTTTGAAAAGATCACTAAAGTTGATAAACCTCTAACTAGACTGATGGGAGGAAAGAAGAAAAAGAAAGAAAAAGAGAGACAGCAAAAATGACCCATCTGAAATGAGAGAGGTGCTTTCATTACAGATTATACAGATAACTAAAGGTTAACAAAGGGAATATTATAAACAACTTTTTGCCAAGAAATTTGACAGCTCATATGACAGGAACAAATTCCTTGAAAAAACACAAACTAGAGAAGTGACCTCAAGAAAAAATATGTAACATGACTAGTAGTATAGTTATGAAATGTATTAACTTTGTAGTTCCAGGTTCAGATGTTCACACTAGTGCAAGCAGTGAATTTTATGAAATACCTAAAGTTGATATGGTACCAATTCTATACGAACTCCTCCAGAAAATTAAAAAGATAAAATATTTCCCAACTCACCCTATAAAGTAGTTATTATCCTGATATTAAAACTAGATAAGGGGCTTCCCTGGTGGCACAGTGGTTGAGAATCTGCCTGCCAATGCAGGGGACACGGGTTCGAGCCCTGGTCTGGGAAGATCCCACATGCCGTGGAGCAACTGGGCCCGTGAGCCACAACTACTGAGCCTGCACATCTGGAGCCTGTGCTCTGCAACAAAAGAGGCTGAGATAGTGAGAGGCCCGCACGCCGCGATGAAGAGTGGCCCCAGCTCGCCGCAACTAGAGAAAGCCCTCACACAGAAATGAAGACCCAACACAGCCAAAAATAAAACAATAAATAAATTTATTTTAAAAAAAACTAGATAAGATTACAGAAAGCATTTTTTTTTAAAGTTACAGATTAATATCCCATATGAAAATGGATGCAGAAATTCTGAATATTTTAGCAAACTGACTTCAGACAACATAAAAATGATAATGAATCATGATCAAGTGAAGTTTATCCAAGGAATGCAAGGTTGATTAAAAAATCAATCCATGTAATTTATCAAATTAACATAAGAAAGAAAATGATCATTTGAAAATTCAAACAAAGCATTTGACAAAATCCAACATCTATTTCTTATAAAATGTTTTAGTAATTAGGAATAGAAGGAACTTCGTCAACATTGTAGACCATCTGTAATGGCTCAATGGCTAACAAAATATCAATAGTTAATAGTGATCAAATTAAGGGTTTGTTGAAGGAGGTCAGGGAGAGGACTTGACTGTGGTTGACCCAAGAACTGGACATGGACAATCTGAGGAACCTCACCCCTCCCCTGTCCTTAGAATTTATGTTCTGCCCACCTTTCCCACAGTAGCAGCCATTTGAAGGATGCAACCTTGAGAGGGCAACAAGTTACTGGACCATTGGGAAGCTTATATGTAATGAACCAAATTATGGCCTCCATATAAACTTTTAACATTCTGGTGGGAAGGGGCAGAGATCTGCTTGTCTTACAGCCACCCAAAACAAGCCTCATACGTAAGTTCTCTTGCTTATTAAATGACACTTACCAATCTGGAGTGGTCTGCCTCTTTCTTGGATCTCTCCTTGCCTTCTGTACACAGTGGCTAATTTCAGCTTTCACCAGGGAACCCCAGAAAATTTTGAACCAACAGTGTTACTGGTAAGTTCAGGAGCAAGACAATGATGGTCACTCTCACCACTTCTCTTCAACATTGTACTGGAGATTCTAGCCAGGAACAAAAGGTAGAAGGAAAAAAAAGCAACCAAATTGTAAAGGAAGAAATAAAACTTTATTTAGATGCACACATACATTTTTATAATATCAGGATTGATATATAATTTTCAGACATTTTTTAAATTTAGTTATTTAATAATGAGATGTCACTATTTAAATATAAAGGCCACTTATGTGGCATCAATTATCACTTGATGATTCTAAATAAAATTTATAGGAAAAATATTTATAACAAAAGATTACCTTTAAATTTGAGGTTAAAAGGAATACAGATATTTATATGCTTCATTTCAAAATATTTTTTAGTATCTACCAAGCATGAATTCTGCATATGTATGAGATAAGAAACTTGTTCTATTTTTTTCATATATTTTAAATATTTATATTTTTAATCTTCTAAGTTCTAAAAATATTAGTATATAACATATTACAATAAAATAATTTCAAATATCCAATGACTTGTATTTTTTCTATAGTAATATTTTTTTAGATATAGGTTTTACTATAAAGCAGAGTCAGTTTTGAAGCATTTGCAACTAAGCATGACCCTATGGGGTATTCCCAGGACAGACCCCTCCTCCATATCCTCTGCTGTAGCTTCTCTCTGAAGTACCCAGATAATAGTATCACATGCATATTTCCTGGGTTTTTCAGATGCTAAAATCACCACCAAATGGAAGAAATTAACTACGTGATGATCATAAGCATGTAGCCCAGACCTACTGGCTCCTAAGGACTGATAATGTGACACCCTGTGATACCACCCTGTTACCTCAACATCAACCATCAACCAGAAAACTGTGCACGGACTGATCACATACTCCACAACCCTCACTCCCTCACTTGGCCTTTAAAAATGCTTTGCTAAGGGAACCCTCATACACTGTTGGTGGGAATGTAAATTGATACAGCCACTATGGGGAACAGTATGGAGGTTCCTTAGAAAACTAAAAATAGAACTACCATACGACCCTGTAATCTCACTACTAGGCATATACCCTGAGAAAACCATAATTCAAAAAGAGTCATGTACCACAATGTTCATTGCAGCTCTATTTACAATAGCCAGGACATGGAAGCAACCTAAGTGTCCATGGACAGATGAATGGATAAAGAAGATGTGGCACATACATACTATGAAATATTAGCCATAAAAAGGAATGAAATTGAGTTATTTGTAGTGAGGTGGATGGACCTAGAGTCTGTCATACAAAGTGAAGTAAGTCAGAAAGAGAAAAACAAATACCATATGCTAACACATATATATGGAATCTAAAAAAAAAGTAAAATAAAATGGTCATGAAGAACCTAGGGGCAAGATGGGTATAAAGACACAGACCTACTAGAGAATGGACTTGAGGACATGGGGAGGGGGAAGGGTAAGCTGGGACAAAGTGAGAGAGTGGTAGTGTATATTTGGACGTATATACACTACCAAATGTAAAATAGATAGCTAGTGGGAAGCAGTTGCATAGCACAGGGAGATCAGCTCTGTACTTTGTGACCAGCTAGAAGGGTGGGATAAGGAGGGTGGGAGGGAGGGAGATGCAAGAGGGAAGAGATATGGGGATATATGTACATGTATAACTGATTCACTTCGTTATAAAGCAGAAACTAACAAAAAAAAAAAAAGCTTTGTTGAAACCCTTGGGGGAGTTTGGGGTTTTTTGGGTATAAACCACCCATCTCCTTGCATAGCCCTGAAATAAACTTTTCTCTGCTCCAAACTCCAATGTTTCAGTAGCGTTTGGCCTCACTGTGCATTGAGCACACGAACTTGCATTTGGTAGCATGTCAAAGAGGATTATATTTAATATAAGGAATAATATTTTATAGTAATACATAACCTTTATATATATTTCCAAATTTTATGACCACAGCGTGTGATTTATGTATCATTCTTCAAGGAAAAAAAGAGAAAATCTTAAGCTACCTGTTCACTTAACATCCATTATGCGGATAAACAGCTTTCTTTAAATTGAATCCAGATATTAACCCAGACATTTATAGTACTGAATGAACCCTGTAATAAGCAATATTACAATATTAAATTACAATATTATAATATTAACTTGGGAATATAATTTCTGTATGACTAAATATCATAAATGAAGACATTTTTTAAAACCTGGCTTAAGAACAAGATTAATTTTCCACATTGATTGCCTTATTAAAAGACTACTCAGAATAATGGTCAGAAATGCATACAAAATAATTCATAAAAATAAATAGGGATAAAACCAGCAATATTTTGATATTATTAAATATTTTGAAAGCTAATTTATTTATGTTTGTTCCTATTTCAACTGATTTAGAGATACAGCCTCTACTTAAATAGATTTTGAAGGTTAATGGGTCCATTTTCATACTGCATTATCTGGTTCTGCTGCCTGGTAACACTCCATCACAACAATGCCAGTTTTTGTTCCAATAATCATCACCTAATTGCATTTACCAATTTCAACATTTCATTTTTCTTTTCAGATGCATTATTATCTCTGAGCATCTAAGGTTTTTATTTTAGAAGAGTATACCAAAATATATTAATACTCTTTTGCTGACTTAAGAGGCTTCTTATTTTGTGTAAATGCTACCTTGAGGTCAGTAAGAGAGAGAAAAAAAGTGCAGGATCTATTAGTAAATCATTCTTCATCTGTCTTAAAATTAGCCCATAAATCTGATAATTTTCTGGCCATTTTATCTTTTCTATTACAAACTGCACAAGTGAAAATGTTGCTTCATATATAATATTAATTAAATTTGGACACTTCAGAATAGTTCTAATTTAAAGTACTTCGAGAAGATGCTGTCAGTAGCCAGTCCATATACATTTAGCTCAATCCTGAGAGCCTCTTTCAAATATTTTCTACACACACAAATGTACTCATATCTCTCTCTCAGCCTAAGTGCATCTTTGGCGACAGGCAATTTCTTTGGTCCCTATACTGGGTGGACTGAAAGTTCCAAAGAGGAAATGACCCCAGAGGGATCTACATTAATGAAAGGAAATAGTTGGTGAATAGATACCCCAGCATCCTCTGTCCAGGAGCCATAATTTTAAGGTATATTTTCTCAGTATTCAGCAAGTTCTCACAAATTAAACCCTAATATCCCCTTGAAGCTCACATGTGTATCCTCGGTCAGCTTCCTTCTCCCCCCATCTCACTTCTCTACTTCCCTATCAAACCTACGTTTACTGGGAATTCCTTGTAAATTTTCTATTGTCTCAAGGTCTGCATTCAGGGAAATCTAAACTAAGGCTGCACTATGTAAAACAATGCATGTTCCAGAATGCCATAACTATTATAAATTCATGATACTATTATATCTGAGTCTGATTATTTTAAAATACAAAGTACATATTTTTGAAGCATTTTGTGACCATTCACTTATTCATTTATTTACATAAATTTGTATATAATACAGAACACAAAGGAACATATTAAAAACCCAGTTTGTGTAAAAAAAAAACCCTAAACAATCAAGAATAAATCATAAACCACACACAATGGTAATATTTCACATTTTTCTTTTTTAAATCTCTCTTGATTCAGTCTTATTTGTTATTAACTTAGGGTAGGTAATTTTAGAAAGAATTTGTTGGAGCAATGTGTGATAAAAAGATTTGGAAAAAATTAAGATTTCATTTCATTGCATAAAAGTAAGACCAATGTCAGCACTGAGTGCAGTGCATGATGACAAAGGCTCTCCCCTTGACCAAACCTTAGTCAGGCTCCTCTGAGCCCTATTTCCTACTAGGCATCAATCTTGGCCTATAAAAACTATAGACTTTCAGCATTAGGGTTCCACTCTCATGACCTAATTACCTCCCAAATGCTATCACAATACGGCTTCAACATATGAATTTTAGAGGGACACAAACACTCACTCCATACCATGCACAATAGCACATTGCTTACCTGAGTTGTAGTGTGATAACAGATGGGCAAGGACAAAATATATCTTTGAATATATTTGATTGCACTTGTAGATAGAAATTGTATGCCAAGTAAAATTGTTACACGTGTGATGGAGCCTTGATACTCTTCATAGTGTACAATAAAGATGAAATCAGTTTGTAAAAAGTTGAAACACTTCAGTACTGTTGGCAAGTAATTGCTTCATCAATCTTTCCTCAAATCCTCTGCTAACCCAGATGCTAAGCCTCTGTTCCAGGAACTCTCAAATTAAAGTCACTAAAAGGGTTAGAAACCTTGCATAACAGGGATTCCAGAAGTCTACTTTAGCTCCATATCTGGGATCATGCATCTTTTTAGAGCAGTGTGACTGTCCTATACTTACTGTTAAGTAGTTTTCTATTGTCCCGGAATGAAGCTTTATTTATTATATTTCCTAACTCCTGGAATAACTGTTCACTGAAGTCTTTATTTAAATACTTCTTGTAATAAACAAAGATTTCCTCATAAGTCCATAAAATATAACTTTGCTCCAAATTTCACTAGCTTGTTTTCTGAATCTTATGTTGAGCTGTTAATGGAATCCAGACCAACATGAAAGTCAATATATCATGCAGTTTGTTTTCTCAGTTAGAAAACTGTAAATGACAGGAAACCCCATGTTAAAACTCTCAGGTCAAATTTTAATTCAATGAAAAGTTAGGATAAGAAACAGGATAGTAGTTAAAGCTCATTTTGGAGATCTTTTATTTCCACTTCCCTCTCTTTTATCTACTTGCAAAGGTTTCTAAACCTCCTGTCCTTATATTATATTCTACTTGAAAAGACATCAGTTTCAGATAATTTTCTTTTTTCCTTTAGACCAACTAAATCTCACTAATGAGTTTCCAAGTAATATTTGCTTTTTAATAGTCAATTTTGGAGATGAGAAGGTACTTTGAGCCAACATAAAGTATTGAATATGGAATTCCATGATCTGAGAGAAACAATGAGAAAGATGCTTAAAAACAAACTCTTCAATCCTTATAAGACACAGAAAAGGAATTCTACACAATTCTATGCGCAGGAAGAGCACTAAAAATGTCTTAGAGAAGACAGTGCCCACCTTTGAGGTTTATAGCATCTGATGAATAAGCACAGACCTACAACACAGGGAGCCAGAGGCATTAAAATTTCATGAAGTTTATATACAAATGATTAGCTGATGGTACCTAAAATGTTGTGTTTATTTGTAAATATCTCCTTACACTTTGTATGTGGTTTTTCTGTTCTTGCTTTCACAATTTTTAGTTATTATTGGTGGGTTTGGTTTTCCCAAATAAGTGGGCAGGAATTTCCTTTTGCTATTATTAGATATTTAATAAATCAATACTTTGCATAAGAAGAAATTCCTCAAAAAGATATTTAAAAGCCACCATAAATTACTTCAACATTTTTGATGTTTTCAGTTAAATCTAATTGTGACCTTCAAATTGTAAAGAAAATTCCCCTGAAGTTTTTAAAATTTGAAATTAAACTCGTAAAACTCAGCATATTTAGACATTTGTTGAGTCCTTAAAACTAAGTGTCCTTTCAAAGTGTAAAGTCAGAACAGTGCTTGAAGTTTCAGACATTTTTGTAGTCATTTCAAACATATTGTCAGCTATATAAAAGGTTAGGCTTTGCCCTCAGTCCATGGACATAGATTCTGATTGATGTCAATGGGAACCAAGTGAGAAGTTTGTGGGCCCTGAAGTTTGAAACTTTATGGGTTTTTCACAGTATCTTTGAAGTCTAGTTTCTGTGGAAAAATATAAAGTTTAAAAAGTAGCTCTTCAGGGCTTATCCTTATCCACTGAGAACATGTTTAGATTGCCTGTTTTAAATGCAGAGCTAGGCTGGAATTCCATAAATGTAATATGCTTATAGAGTGGCTGATTACAGGGATTCTTTCCATTGAGTTCAATTTCTAGACTTGGAGACAAGAGTGGCAAACTTTATCCTGGTAACCTATCTTTTTATACACATTGACTGTGGGTTTTTTTCTGCTGCAATAGTGAAAGCTATACACTGCCATTCGTGTTAATACTAAAATTAAATTTATTCCTATCATTATTTTTTACCTATAAGTACCTTCAACAAAATGAGTGGAATAACCTTTTACAAATCCATTAGAGACTTTGATATTTACACTGTGGCAAAGGAGAGATATTGCTTTGTAAGAACTCTCTATTATTAATTGGAGTTTATTTTTACAAATATGGTCAAAAGAAAACCATTTAAGGCTAAGTTAAAGAAGAATAACTTAAACCCATTTTCCTAAAAATCAGAATACTTTGTTGAGCTACAGACTTTGGAATAAAATTCATATTATTTAGAAATAACCACAGTATTATCAAAAAGAAATCATTAATGTTAAAAAAAAATCTATTTTCTCATTTCAAGATACAGCTCTCATTTTGTAAAATCAAATGCTCACAACTGTGTTTCTTAGATAACTATGGTTTTCATTTATAATATAATTAAGTTGTGCCTAAAATTCCTGAATCTGTGAGTCTTTTTCTGGAACAGTCTTTGTCATTTTGGTATTTGAGACTTATTTACACAATACAGGCTCAATATTCTTGACAGCTCATCTAATATGAGCCTGATAATCTATCTCACTGTAACTGGAGGAAAGTGCTGAAGCAGCACTCAAGAACTGTGATTCTTTTGAAAGAAAAGAAAGCAGAGGCAATTCTCCAGCTAGGAAACAAAACTTCATTGTGGTGGGGATTTTAGGCTGACTAGAGTTCAGTATTAAAACAACTGAATGCCAGAGAATAGGAAAAAGGTTAAACAAGGAAAGACATTTAATGTACCAAACATCAGCTTTTCTGCTGTCTTATGCTTTCAATTGGTTGATAACTGAGGAACATAACTAGCACATAGACTGCATATCAGTTTTTTTCTTTGATTCCCCATGTGTCTATAAATCCATATTGTCTGTTACAGATTTGCAGATGACCAGGCCAGCTTCTCTCCCATGCCCTAATCACCTCCAGCAGACACAGCTCTGGAGTACATAATCAGTTTTAACTCACTGAGGAAACTTTGAGTATATCAGCTCCTAAGACGATGAGAATCTATTCTACCACTGTCACATCTCATACAGGCATTCTTCTTTTTCATCTCCTTGTCTAAGGCACCAATTGAAACATCTTCAAATTCATATATTTTTCTTCAATCCTATAGATTCATTGACTTCAAACTATCTTTTGCTTTCTGTTCCATGAACTTTCCCTGAATCAAAGAAATACAACATTCTGGCTATAGTCTTACAATTTAAGGATCATTGGAGAAAACAGAGAGGATGACGAAAAAAATTTCCATCTCAAATAATCCATCCATACACAAGAAAAGTAATTGATTAACCTTGGACATAGGGGAAAGGCTAACGTCCCAAATTACTGAGCCAATTTCCAGTCCCGTGTTTTGTTGGTAACCAGAGTTACACTGGGAAGGGAAAATAAATATGATGAAATTAAAAAAGAATATGCAAAGAAATTAGGTATCACAAGGGAAAATAATGAGAAAGTCTTGCAATTTGCTACTATTTCATTGTGTTTTTAATTGTCTAAACATAAATTCAGTGACACCTCACCCACACCAAACCTGCTTGTTCCATTTCTATAAAACACATAACCACACATACTACAGACTATCTTAACAAATGCAGTCTGGCATGGGTTGTCACATAGAGTAAGAATAGTATTAACTGTAACATAATCTGGACCAACCTTATCCAAAGCAAGTAAAGTCAAGTCAGGTTCAAATAGTATAGGATTATGGAAATAAACAAAGACCACAAAAATAAGAACAAGCAAAGAGCTCAGCTAAGGAGTCAGCTACTGTCACTTCTGTTTTGGCAGAGACTCACAGGCAGACAGAATGGTAAAGCTTTGTAAGGGAAAAGAAGAAAGCTTCAGGTATATCCTGATCAGAGGTTTTGACACAAAGACGGTTTAGGCGGACTAATTAGAAGAGAGGCATCCTATATGATTGGTTAGGGGTACATATTTGGCTTTCTCTGATTGATCTTAAGTTGGAAACACTGACAAAAATTAGAGAAGCTGTCAGTCATTAATCAAGTCTTGGCCATTTTGGCTTGACTGCTGCAGAGGTTCCCTGTGCTGGTAACTAGGGACGGCAATCTGACTTCCTACAAGTCTGACTTCATTAGCCTATATATCTGTAATCCTCTAGTTCATTTAAATTATTATAGATGTTGGTATTATCCTCATGTATCTTATAACCCATTCACATGCTTTTATCCACTGCCTTTAACTGATATCTCAGAGGGCAGGGATGTCTCTTCATTTATTTGTATAGGATTCAATATTCAATAAGTCAACATTTTGGACTAAGCACTTGCAGTTTTGATTAAACATACCAATTCACCTATACTCACTTTCATTTTATAGCGTTATTAATTAAAAAATAAGTAAACTGGGCCTTATACTTGAAAACACCTCAGCAGAAGGCAAAGGTATCACACATTAAAAAAATAGGGATGGTTGTAGCTTGGTTAAATATTTCTCTTTAACATTTTAACTTATGTTTTAACTTTTAGTCACAATAGGGAGGTGGATGACCTTTTAAGCTTTTCAAGATCATCTAAGAAACAGTGATTTCAAATAAGTTTAATCTGTGATCCTGCCCAGCACAAAAATATGGGTAATTTGAAAATTACATCCCATGATAAATCTCCTAGGAATTTTCTCTATTACATTCACTGACATTTCCACAGTGCACAGATGCATTTATAAGAGAACTCTGTACAATGAAATGAATTAGATTAATGGAAGAAAAGAGGAGTCCTAATTCCATATAAGCATATTTTGTTGAATCTATTTCTGTGCAAGTTCTTTTTGACAGAAGAAATTCTTCTTTAAATGTCATGCTAAAAACTATAGAAAACTGACTTATCCTAACTCTAGTTATGCTCATAAGTATAATGCTTTGCTCATTTGATCTTTAAAAAATATTTAATGATCAACTGTAGTACTTTATTTATTTATTTATTTATTTAATTTTTACTTTTTTGCAGTACACGGGCCTCTCACTGTTGTGGCCTCTTCCGTTGCGGAGCACAGGCTCTGGATGCGCAGGCTCAGTGGCCATGGCTCACGGGCCCAGCCTCTCCGTGGCATGTGGAATCCTCCCGGACCAGGGCACGAACCTGCATCCCCTGCATCGGCAGGCAGACTCCCAACCATTGCACCACCAGGGAAGCCCTCAACTGTAGTACTTTAAATGCTATTTGTATGATTTCAAATTTAAGATGAATATTAGAAAAACATACCAAATCAAAATTTATTTGTTTCATACACTACAATAAACACATTCTTCTTTTACTAATAAATACTCTTTCCGAAGCCATAATTTTATAGAGACAAGGTACATAATTATTGAAAACAGAGTTTTCATAGATTCAGAAACTTTTAGATGGGGGAAAAGTGAAAATCTCTTATGTAACTTGCCTGTGCTACACAGCTAGTTACAGCAAGATTAGTAATAAATTGTATTTACATTTTTATATTATTTTATTTTGTAGTATTTCCTATACTTATTTATGAAAAAATAACTTTTTTGCTGATAGTTCAATTGCATTTTAAGTCTTTTATCCCTTAAGACTGACACTGTTACTTCAGTTTACTTATTTGCTTAAAATTGTTTTTCACTTTTATATAAGAAACAAAATCTGATATGTGTATATATAGGATGAGGAATGGTGTCTCACTTTCTAAATCATTAAGATTAGGATATTAATTATACCTACATAATAATATTGCATATGATTATATGAGCTACTATAAACATTCAAAAAACTGACCAATTCATAATAAACAATAAATATTAGCTCTGGGCTTATTTTTGTTGTTATTGTTCTTGCTGTTGTTTTATTACTATTTAATTGTTGCAGCTACTGTTATAGAAAGAGCATTAACTTAGAAATAAGATGACCTTGATCTTAGATCTAGCTAAATTCACACTTAATTCTCTGACCTAAAAAAAATTTGTTAAACTTCTGTAGGAATCAATTTCTCTCATCTATAATATGAAAAAAACTAGACTAGAAGACTTTGAACAATGTTTCCTATGAAAAATACTTTTATTTACCATAAGTCATTATTTAAACAAGTTTTCTTGGATTATATGAAAGTAGAGAATACCCCACTTGGTAGATTTGAGTTCAATTTAAAAGATGTACAAAGAAATTTTAAAAATTTTGTTTAAATACAAACACTAGATAAATACACTAATAAGTATATGCTATTAAATTCAGAGACTAATTTCATCAGTGAATATTTTCGGTTGTTTGAAAATTAAAGCTTATAAATCAAATAATTTGATAGTCACCTTGAACACAAAAGCAAGACCCCATTTTAAATTATTCTTTTGACATTTATCTCAATAAGACCTCCTGTTTTATATTTAAAAACAAAAGAGGGGACTTCCCTGGTGACACGGTGGTTAAGAATCTGCCTGCCAATGCAGGGCACACAGGTTCAAGCCCTGGTCTGGGAAGATTCCATGTGCCGTGGAGCAACTAAGCCTGTGCACCACAACTACTGAGCCTGCACTCTAGAGCCCACAAGCCACAGCTACTGAAGACCATGCACCCAGAGCCCATGCTATGCAACAAGAGAAGCCACCACAGTGAGAAACCCACCCACCACAACAAGAGTAGCCACCGCTCGCCGCAACTGGAGAAAGCCCACGCGCAGCAACAAAGACCCAACTCAGCCAAAAATAAATAAATATTTTTTTTAAAAAAAGAGGAAAACATTCCTAGCAAATAATGTTATATTGTAATTCCCTGGAGCATATTTTGCTTCTAAGTCTATGTATCTAAAAAAGGACACATAAAGCAAAAAAGGGAAAAGCAACAAATAACATACAAGGGAAATTCCACAGGTTATCAACTGATTTCTCAGCAGAAAGTCTGTACGGCAGAAAGGAGTGCCATGATATATTTAAAGTGATGAAAGAGAAGAACCTACAACCAATAATACTCTACACAGCAAGGCTCTCATTAAGATTTGACGAAGAAATCAAAAGCTTTACAGAAAAACAAAAGCTAACAGAATTCAGCACCACCAGACCGGTTTTGCAACAAATGCTAAAGGAACTTCTTTAACTGGAAAAGAAAAGGCCACAACTAGAAACAAGAAAATTATGAATGGAAAAGCTCACCTGTAAAGGCAAATACACTGTAAAGGTAGGAAATCATCCACACACAAAAATTATATCAAAACCAGCAGTTGTGAGAAGGGGAGAACACAAATGCAGGATATTGGAAATGCATTTGAAATTAAAAGACCAGTAACTTAATCTTGTTTATATATAGGCTGCTATATCAAAACCTCATGATAACTGCAAACCAAAAATCTAAAACAGATACACACACAAAAAGAAAAAGGTATCAAAACACAACACTAAATTTAGTCATCAAATCACAAGAGAAGAGTACAAAAGAGGAAGGGAAGAAAAAAGACCTACAAAAACAAATCCAAAACAATTAACAAAATAGCAATAAGAACATACGTAAATGGATTAAATGCTCCAACCAAAAGACACAGACTGGCTGAATACAAAAAACAAGACCCTTATATATGCTGTCTACAAGAGACCCACTTCAGACCTAGGGACACATACAGACTGAAAGTGAGGGGATGGAAAAAGGTATTCCATGCAAATGAAAATCAAAAGAAAGCTGGAGTAGCAAAACTCATATTAAACAAAATAGACTTTAAAATAAAGACTGTTACAAGAGACAAAGAAGGACAGTACATAATGATCAAGGGATCAATCCAAGAAGATATAACAATTGTAAACTATATGCACCCAATATAAGAGCACTTCAATATATAAGGCAAATACTAACAACCATAAAGGGAGAAATCAACAGTAACACAATAACAGTATGACTTTAACACCCCACTTTCATCAATTGATAGATCATCCAGACAGAAGATCAATAAGGAAACAGAGGCATTAAATGACACATTAGATCAGATGGACTTAACTGACATTTATAGAGCATTCAATCCAAAAGCAGCAGAATACACATTCTTCTCATGTGCAAATGGAACATTCTCCAGGACTGACCACATGCTGGGCCAGAAAGCAAGCCTCAGTAAATTTAAGAATATTGAAATCATATCAAGCTCCTTTTCCAACCACAATGCTATGGGATTAGAAATCAACTACAAGAAAAAAAAAACACTAAAAAAACACTAAAAAAACACAAATACATGGAGGCTAAACAATATGCTACTAAAGAATTAATGGATCACTGAAGAAATCAAAGAGGAAATAAAAAAATACCTAGAGACAAATGACAACAAGAGCACAATGGTCCAAAACTTATGGGATGCAGGAAAAGCAGTTCTAAGAAGGAACTTTATAGCAATATAATCTTACCTCAAGAAACATGAAAAACCTCAAATGAACAATCTAGCCTTACACCTAAATGGGGGTCCCCAACCCCCGGACTATGGACAAGTACTGGTCCGTGGCCTGTTAAGAACTGGGCCACACAGCAGGGGGTGAGTGGCAGATGAGCGAGCAAAGCTTCATCTGTATTTATAGCCACTCCTTATTGCTTATCACTCACATTACCACCTGAGTTCCACCTCCTGTCAGATCAGTGGTGGCATTAGATTCTCATAGGAGCACAAACCCTACTGTGAACTGTGCATGCAAGGGATCTAGGCTGTGCGCTCCCTAAGAGAATGTAATGCCTGATGATCTGAGGTGGAGCTGAGGCAGTGATTGCTAGCACTGGGGAGCAGCTGAAAATTATCATTAGCAGAGAGGTTTGACTGCACAGAGACCATAATAGATCAATTGCTTGCAGACTCATATCAAAACCATATCAGTGAGTGGCAAGTGACAAGCCGCATCTGGTGGCAGGCTTTATAGTGGCAAGTGAGTTGATGTATTTTAACTGTACAGCTGCATCTGATGGTAGGCTGTAAGTCAGAATCTGATATATATTAGTCTGTTTGTGGCCCACCCATGATTTTATTTACCACTTCCATCTGTGCCTCTTTCCTTCACTGTGCATTTGTCTCAGTCACAGTTTTGGTAAGCCCAAAAGCTAACCCTAGCCAAAATGAGTAAAAAACAAATATCACTGGAGAGCGTCTTTGAAAAGGGGGCAAGACCCAATGATGAGACAGCAGAAGACTCTAAGACTTCCAACAAAAAGAAAGCTTCATTTAAAAGAAAATACCAAGAGTCCTACTTAAATTATGGGTTCATTGCAACAGGTGATTCACATTCTCCAAGCCTGCTTTGTATAATATGCGGCAACGGCTATCCAACAAAGCCATGAAACCTTCAAAACTGCTTTGCCACATGGAGACCAAGCACCCTGCATTAAAAGACAAGACTTTGGAGCTGTTTTTTTATTTTTTTTAATTTTTTTATTTTTATTTTTTTTTTTGCGGTACGCGGGCCTCTCACTGTTGTGGCCTACGTCCGTTGCGGAGCACAGGCTCCGGAAGTGCAGGCTCAGCGGCCATGGCTCACGGGCCCAGGTGCTCCACGGCATGTGGGATCTTCCCGGATCGACTCCGGAAGCGCAGGCTCAGCGGCCATGGCCCACGGGCCCAGGCGCTCCTCGGCATGTAGGATCCTCCTGGACTGGGGTGCGAACCTGTGTCCCCTGCATCGGCAGGCGGACTCTCAACCACTGCGCCACCAGGGAAGCCCTGGAGCGTTTTTTTTAAAGAAAAAAACGTGAACACGAAGAACAGAAGCAATTATTGAAGGCCACCACTTCATCAAATGTGTCTGCACTGAGAGTATCATTCTCATGTGGCTAACCGAACTGCTAAAGCTAAGAAGCCCTTTACTATTGGTAAAGAGTTGATGCTGCCTGCTGCTAAGGACATTTGTCATGAACTTTTAGGAGAGGCTGCAGTTCAAAAGGTAGCACATGTTCCTCTTTCAGCTAGCACCATAACTAGATGAATTGATTAAACAGCAGAGGATACTGACGCACAATCGTTAGAGAGGATTAATGAGTCATCATGGTATTAATGAGTCACTCATCAATCCAGGTTGACGAGTCTACTGATGTTGACAACAAGGCAACAATGCTTTTTTTGTGTGTGATATATTTTTCAGGATGATGTGCATGAGGATATGTTATGTGCACTTTTTTTGCCAACCAACACCACAACTGCAGAACTATTCAAGTCTTTGAATGATTACATACCAGGAAAACTGAATTGGTCATTTTGTGTCAATATATGCATGGGCAGAGTGGCTGCCATGACTGAACAACTTTCTGGTTTCACTACTCAGGTCAAAGAGGTCACTTCTGAATGTGACTCTATGCACTATTTCATCCACAGAGAAATGCAAGCCAGCCAAAAAATGTCGCCTGAACTTAACGTTTTGCAGGATGTGATTAAAATTCTCAACCACATTAAAGTACATGCCCTTAACTCAAGTCTGTTCTGTGAGGAGCTCCATGAGGAGATGGACACAGAACACACACGTCTTCTCTTATAAACAGAGTGAGATATCTTTCTAAAGGTAGATCACTGGCCAGAGGTTTTGAGTTATGAGAACTGCTCCAGAGATTTCTTTTAGGAAATCAGTCACCACTGGCAGCACATTTCAGTGACATAAAATGGGGGGGTCACAAAACTTGCTTACTTGTGTGACATATTCAACCTGCTCAACAAACTCAATCTGTCACTTCAGGGGAGAATGACAACTGTGTTCAAGTCAGCAGATAAAGTGGCTGCATTCAAAGCCAAACTGGAATTATGGGGGCAACAAGTGAACATAGGGATTTTTGACATGTTTCAAATATTAGCAGAGATTTTGAAAGAGACTGAGCTAGGGCCTTCTTTCTCTCAGCTGGTGCATGATCACCATCTCAGCTTTCAAAAGAGTTTTGAGCATTACTTCTCAACAACAAAAAATCCCCAAACTGGGAAGGAATGGATCCGCAACCCATTTGTGAATAAGCCAGGTCAATCAACTTTGTGCGTGCTAGAAGAGGATTAACTGTTAGAGATTGCAAATGACGGTGGCCTTAAAAGTATGTTTGACACAACTTCAAATCTCCTTAAGTTCTGGATTAAAGTCAAGGTGGAATATCCTGAGACTGCTGCAAAAGCACTGAAAAGCCTGCTTCCATTTCCAACATCTTATCTTTGTGAAGCAGGGTTTTCTGCAGTGACAGCAACCAAAATGAGATTACAGAGTAGACTGGACATAAGCAACACACTTTGGGTGTCACTGTCTCCCATCACCCCCAGATGGGACCATCTAGTTGCAGGAAAACAAGCTCAGGGCTCCCACTGATTCTGCATTATGGTAAGCTGTATAATTATTTCATTATATTTTACAATGTAATAACAATAGAAATAAAGTGCACAATAAATGTAATGCACTTGAATCATTCCGAAACCATCCCCCCAACCCCAGTCCATGGAAAAATTGTCTGCCATGAAACCAGTCCCTGGTGCCAAAAAGGTTGGGGACCGCTGCACCTAAAGCAACTGGAGAAATAAGAACAAACAAAATCCAAAGTTAGCAGAGGGAAATAACTCATAATGATCAGAGCAGAAATAAATGAAATAGAAATGAAGAAAAGAATAGAAAAGATCA
Source organism: Tursiops truncatus (assembly GCF_011762595.2). NCBI lineage: Eukaryota > Metazoa > Chordata > Mammalia > Artiodactyla > Delphinidae > Tursiops > Tursiops truncatus. The sequence continues at coordinate 122,523,217 of NC_047037.1, forward strand.
ATGAAACTAAAAGTTGGATCTTTGAGAAGATAAACAAAATTGATAAACCTTGAGCCAGACTCATCAAGAAAAAAAGGAAATAACTCAAATCAATAAACTTAGAAATGAAAAAGGAGACGTTACAATGGAAGAATCATAAAAGACTACTACAAGCAACTATATGCCAATAAAATAGAGAACCTGGAAGAAATGGACAAATTCTTACAAAGGTACAATCTCCCAAGACTGAACTAGGAAGAAATAGAAAATGTGAACAGACCAATTACAAGCACTGAAATTGAAATTGTGATTTAAAACCTCCTAACAAACAAAAGTTCAGGGCCAGATAGCTTAAAAGGCGAATTTTATCAAACATTTAGAGAAGAGTTAACACCTATCCCTCTGAAACTATTCCAAAAAATTTCAGAGAAAGAAATACTCTCAAACTCGTTCTATGAGGCCACCATCACCCTGATACCAAAACCAGACAAAGATACAAAAAAAAAAAAAAAAAGAGAGAGAGAAAATTACAGGCCAGTATCACTGATGAACATAGATTCCAAAATCCACAACAAAATACTAGCAATCTGAATCCAACAATACATTAAAAGGATCATACACCATGATCAAGTGGGATTTATTCCAGGCTTGCAAGGATTTTTCAGTATCTGCAAATCAATCAGTGTGATACACCACATCAACAAATTAAAGAGTAAAAAAAAAAAACATGATCATCTCAATAGAGGCAGAAAAAGCTTTTGACAAAATTCAACACCAATTTATGATAAAAACTCTCTAGAAAGTGGGCACAGAAGGAACATACCTCAATGTAATAAGGGCCATCTATGACAAACCTACATCTAACATCATACTCAATGGTGAAAAGCTGAAAGCATTTCCTCTAAGATGAGGAACAAGACAGGGATGTGCACTCTCGCCACTTTTATTCCACACAGTTTTGGAAGTGCTAACCACGGCAATAAGAGAAGAAAAAGAAATAAAAAGAATCCAAATTGGAAAAGAAGAAATAAAACTGTCGCTGTTTGCAGACAACATGATATTATACACAGAAAATCCTAAAGATGCTACCAGAAAACTACTAGAGCTCATCAATGAATTTGGTAAAGTGGCAGGATACAAAATTAATACACACAAATCTGTTGTATTTCTATACATTAACAACGAAAGATCCGAAAGATAAAGAAACAATCCCGTTCACTATCACATCAAAAAGGACAAAATACCTAGGAATAAACCTACCTGAGGAGACAAAAGACTTGTAATCTGAAAACTATAAGACCCTGATGAAAGAAATTGAAGGTGACACAAACAGATGGAAAGATATACCATGTTCTTGGATTGGCAGAATCAATATTTTAAAAATGACTATACTGCCCAGGGCAATCTATGGATTCAATGCAATCCCTATGAAATTAGTAATGGCATTTTTCAGAGGACTAGAACAAAAAATCTTAAAATTTGTATGGAGACAAAAAAGACCCCAAATAGCCAAAGCAATCTTAAGAAAGAAAAATGGAGCTGGAGGAAACAGGCTCCCTGACTTCAGACTATACTACAAAGCTACAGTAATTAAGACAATATGGTACTGGCACAAAAACAGAAATATAGATTGATGGAAAAGGATAGAAAGCCCAGAAATGAACCCACGCACCTATGGTCAATTAATTTATGAGAAAGGAGGCATGACTATACAATGGAGGAAAGACAGTCTCTTTAATAAACGGTGCTGGGAAAACTGAATAGTTACATGTAAAAAAAAAAATGAAATTAGAACACTCTTTAACACCACATACAAAAGTAAATTCAAAATGGATTAAAAACCTAAATGTAAGACCAGATACTATGAAACTCTTAGAGGAAAACATAGGCAGAACACCCTCTGACATAAATTGCAGCAATATCTTTTTCAATTCATCTTCCAGAGTATTGGAAATAAAAACAAAAATAAACAAGTTGGACCTAATTAAACTCAGAAGCTTTTGCACAGCAAAGGAAACCTTAAAACAAATGAAAAGACAACCCACAGAATGGGAGAAAATATTTGCAAATGATGTAACCAACAAAGGATTAGTCTCCAAAATTTAGAAACAGCTTATGTGACTCAATACCATAAAAACAAACAACTCAATTAAAAAATGGGCAGAAGACCTAAACAGACATTTCTCCAAGGAAGATGTACAGATGTCCAAGTGGCATGTGAAAAGATGCTCAATATCACTAATTATTAGAGAAATGCATATCAAAACTATAATGAGATATCACCTCACACCAGTCAGAATGGCCATCATCAAAAATCTACAAACAAAAAGTGCTGGAAAGGGTGTGGAGAAAGGGAACTCTCAAAGACTGTTGGTGGGAATGTAAATTGGTACAGCCACTATGGAGAACAGTATGGATATTCCTTAGAAAACTAAAAGTAGAGCTACCATATGATCCAGCAATCCCAATCCTGGGCATATATCTGGAGAAAAACTTGGTTCAAAAGTATACATATACCCAATGTTCCCTGCAGCACTGTTTACAATAGCCAAGACATGGAAGCAACCTAAATGTCCATCAACAGAGGAATTGATAAAGAAGATATGGTACATATAAACAATGAAATATTACTGAGCAATTAAAAATAATGAAATAATGTCATTTGCAGCAAAATGGATGGACATGGAGATTATCACACTAACTGAAGGAAGTTAGACAAAGACAGATATCATATGATATTGCTTATATGTAGAATCTACAAAAAAATGATACAAATGAACTTATTTACAAAACAGAAACCGACTCACAGACTTAAAGAACAAACTTATGGTTACCGGGGGGAAGGGAGGGAGGGGTAGACTGGGAGTTTGGGATTCACATGTACACACTGCAACATTTAAAATAGATAACCAACAAGGCCCTACTGTATAGCACAGATAACTCTGCTCAATATTCTGTAACAACTTAAATAGGAAAAGAATTTGACAAAGAATAGATACATGTATACATGAATCAATATGCCATACACCTGAAACTAATACAACATTGTTAATCAACTATACTCCAATACAAAATAAAAATTTAGAAAAATAAATAAATAAAACCAGTATGGACAGCACAAGAAAAAAATAAATTAAAAAAAAAAACAGGACACAAAGTACAAGGCAAGTTATGCTATCATTATTTTCAAATAATATATCTTTCCTCATACATATTCACTATTTAAATATGTCTATGTATTTGGACAGAAAAAAGTTGTAAACTTAATAAATCACAACGGAATATTTTTGGTAAGTGGAGATACATAGAAGATTTTAAAAAAATAAAATATACCTCTAGCAGTTTACACATAGTATATGATGGAAAGCTCTATAGATTGCCTCTGTATAAAATGCTTCAAACTGTAAAAGAGAAAATAATGTCCCTTTACTGCATCTATAGAGAATGTTATGTTTGCTAGGTAGTCCTATATTTACTTTTCACCAGATAGTGAAACATGTGTAAGCTAAAAAACAAAAATGCTTTGCTTATATCCTACAGGAAAATTTACTCCACCACAACTATTAAAATTAGTCTTTGGCCACATTATTGTGTTTATTGGTCCCTACAAACTAATAACATTTATACATTTTTATTTTTTCACATATTTCCTTGTTAATACTGAATTATGATAGGGATATTTCTCTTTCCCCTATTCAGCAGTAAAATATAAACTCTCTGGGATTATTTCTATCTTTCTTTGCTGTACTCCAGGTATGTTCTACATTTTCCCTCTTCACATCAGATAATCTCTTTTCTATTTCTGTCTTATAAATATACATGATGTATTAAAGACTTTTTATCTCTGTCCAATACTTCTACCAAAAACTCAACATTAAATACATAGTCTGTATATTGAAATATGGTTAATGTACCCTGGAAGTTTTCGGCAAGCACATCACCAGATAATAATTTTAAGTGATTCACAAGGAAATACAATCATATACACAGAAAACCAAATGGAATTTTTAAAATTATTTGGTTTTACTCAATTGTATATATTCTGAAAGTGACCCACACAATTCTAGATTAGAAGGAATAAAATCAGTAAAGAGAAGAATTTGGGGATGAGTATTTTTTTCTTTTTTTCTTTATTATGAATTAACACTACTGCAATGCATACCAAAGCATCCCTAAAAAAATCTTGTCTTTCAAGTCAAGATTTCTTGTTCTTTTGCATGTGACAATACTTACTTCTTCAGGAAAAATTATCTCACTATTAAATAGGGGACAGCAAGGTTTGAGCCGAGATATACTTTATCTAAATACCAATTTAGTGGGGAACAATATATGAGATATTATCTTTTCTTCTTTCTTTATATCACCTATATCAACATAATTTCCCATTGTTTTGCAATTAGAGAAGTAAAATGTAATTATTGTCATCATTGTCAATCTTCTTGATAGGAAGAATCTATGATCAGATTGCATCAATAAAACTTGAACCTGAATAGTTGAAAAGTTTTTCCTAGATCTCCAATACTAAGCTGCAGGAAGCAAAATATCAATAGGACTCTTCATCCTTCAAAAGCAACTCAAAAAAGGGATATTTTGAGTTGTTTTGAAAGAGTTTTGAAACTGATATGGGTAATATAGTATTAATGTTCATTACTGGATAGAGAAAAAAGTTAAAGGAAGCACTGAATAAACAATTTCTGCCTCTTACGGTTTTGAGCATTGCAGTCTTATGCCTTAAAAAATGAAATCAAGACATAAATTAAGATCTTAGCAAACAGTTAGGATTCTCCCCAGATGTTTAGTCAAGACTTCCCTTAAAACACAATTATAATGATAAAATAATCTAAGTAACTACTACAATATTTTGATTACATTCTATTACATATCAAGATTAATTATAACCATGGAAATAATCTGTTTCCTAATGGAAAATTATTCAGAGAAATAGAGACATTAGCTAAATAACTTGGTCATATTGCCTAATTTTTTCAAATGTTTAAGCCATGCCCCTATATGTTTCTATAGCACAAGGACCCAAATTTTTAAAAATTTTACATAAATAATTCTTTCTGTAGCAAGTTCACTAAATTAAGTCCAATGCATGGCACTTTACAGTTGTATATTTATATAATAATAAGTACATTTCACACTGTATGTTTTGTTCCTAGAGCAAGAAATAGAGTAATTTAAAGGCTGTGGATATTAAATTTTAGATATTTATTTTTATTCATTCAAAACAAAAGTATAATTATTAAGCATCATTAATCATATTTATGATCTGAAGGTTATTTCTGAATGAGAAATAAAGGTTCACCCATGTAATTTTCCTTAGATATACAAGCACTATATTAGGAGAGAACTGATTATCTCTCAAAATAGAACAGGTCACAGTGATACTGTGAGAACCTAATTGATGCGATCCTAATTGGTGAGATGCTAACTTCCTCATGTTGTTTATACCAAGAACATCATTTTCCAGTTTTTAAAATTACCAGGCAAACTAAGAAAAAAAAAAAGAGAAAATTGTGAGGTTACACTACAGTTGTACTCTTCCCTTGCATATCAGAAAACAAATTTTCTTTTCACATAGAGAGTTAGATGTACATCTGTATAGCAATCATGCACACACTTAGTTGTATATATCAATATATACAGTATACAACTATCCATAAAAATAGGTGTTTTTTTTTTGTATTTGTTACTTGATATTCTACAACTTGCTCAGTGGCTTGACTAATAAGAGATAGTTTTCATATCACATGTAATCTGTGATTCTGATCAGAAGTAGATAATTAAGATAATTGAGTAGTCTTAAATAGGTGCAAGTAACAAAGTAAGTCCTCCAGTAGCCTTTCTTTATTCTGGTGACATACTTTATGTACCTTCATGGAAGTATAGATTGTTTTATCTTTTATTTTTCCTACTAAACCTCCTACTGAAATGGGTTCCTTGGAATATCACCTTAGTCATATAAAAAATTCTCTGTGAGTCCTCACATTGAAAAAAGGATTTTGGAGTGTATGCAGTCATGAGACTGTGAAGGTAAAATCAGAAAAAGAAAATTCTACTTCCAAATTTAAAAAACTTCTCATGAATTTCTGACAAAATTTCAAAACATTATCTGTATGCCAATTAGTGATTTGGGATATGTAATATCCATCTGTAATATCCATTAAATTTGTAGTATCCATTAAAATATCCCTGGGTATATCACTTAGCTTACATTTTATTTTCTTTAAACTGGAGATATTCAGTACTTTCATAATCTGTGTATAATCTGTGTAAGATTATATACTATTTGAACAATGTATCTAATTAACTTGTTACATGCAACCTAGAAATCTGTGGGTGTCTAATTAACATATTTGTAGACATAACCCTGTCTGTATTAGCTACAATCTGACAATCTCACTTTGGTTTGTCAACTCATCAAGCCAGAAAAATAATTGAAAATTATAGATAAAGACATTGTCAAAAACATATTCTTTATATTTTACTTTGCATTTGTGTAAATATGAAGCTAAAATAAACAAAACATATCAATGATTACAAATTATAGTTTGTTGTAACCACATTATTAATTACCTTTTAACTCTGAAAAAAAAAATCCCCTAACAGTAGAAAACGATTGTTACTTATTTCATCTATCAGTTTCTTTCTCTCTGATATTTTGGTATAGCCTCTCAAAAATTTAAACATGTTTTTTTACAATAATAAGGTAAGAAGATAGAGAAAAGGAAAGGAGAAGCATAAAGCACATTCATTCCAAGAAATTTTTATTCATTATCTAAGTACTTTCTTTTTCCTAGAAAGCTCTTTAAGCTAGGTACTTTTACGTACCAGTGTTCAGTACTTGTATTTGTTAAAATCAGAGACTAATAGCTAAAACAGAGTAAAAGAACTCTGTCTTAAAAGTAAAAATAATTGTGCTCCTAGGAGCAGGACAGGAATAAAGATGCAGACATACAGAATGGACTTGAGGACATGGGGAAGGGGAAGGGGAAGCTGGGATGAAGTGAGAGAGTGGCATGGACATATATACACTACCCAATGTAAAATAGATAGCTAGTGGGAAGCAGCCGCATAGCACAGCACAGGGAGATCAGCTCGGTGCTTTGTGACCACCTAGAGAGGTGGGATAGGGAGGGTGGGAGGGAGACGCAAGAGGGAGGAGATATGGGGTATATGTATATGTATAGCTGATTCACTTTGTTATAAAGCAGAAACTAATGCACCGTTGTAAAGCAATTACACTGCAATAAAGATGTTAAAAAAATAATTGTACTAAAAAATGTTTAATTAAGGTAATTTACTTTGGGGATATATTCGACGTGATGATTGCATTTCAAATTATTACCTAGCTCTATGTGATTTGAGAGTTACAGTTAGATTTTTTTTCTTACACTATAAATACAAATTTATACTTACTGAGACTAGCTAACTAGGAAAAACTATAAGATTCATGGCATTCAAATGTACTTAATAAACTTTGCCAAGCAAATTAGAAAATACTGAGATTGCAAAATACTTTGTACTTTATTTTAGTGTACAGTTATATAACCCAAAAGAAATAAGGTAGGACATAATGAGTTTGTCTGTACTGTAGGTGCTGAAAGAATTTTTGTCTGATGCTGCTGGCACTATAATTGGAAAACAAATTTTACATATGTCATCTCCTGAAGTGTATATAAAAGGATAGCCAGGACATGGAAGCAAACTAGGTGTCCAATGACAGATGAATGGATAAAGAAGATGTGGCACAAATATGCAGTGGAATATTACTCAGCCATAAAAGGAAACAAAACTGAGTTATTTGTAGTGAGGTGGATGGACCTAGAGTCTGTCATACAGAGTGAAGTAAGTCAAAAGAAAAAAAGCAAATACTGTATGCTAACACATATATATGGAATCTTAAAAAAAAAAAAAGGTTCTCATGAACCTAGCGGCAGGACAGGAATAAAGACGCAGACATAGAGAATGGACTTGAGGACACAGGGAGGGGGAAGGGTAAGCTGGGATGAAGTGAGAGAGTGGCATGGACATATATTCTCTACCAATGTAAAACAGATAGCTAGTGGGAAGCAGCCGCATAGCACAGGGAGATCAGCTCAGTGCTTTTTGTCCACCTAGAGGGGTGGGATAGGGAGGGTGGGAGGGAGACGCAAGAGGGAGGGGATATGGGGATATATGTATACGTATAGCTGATTCACTTTGTGATACAGCAGAAACTAACGCACCATTGTAAAGCAATTATACTCCAATAAAGATGTTAAAAAAATAAACTTGAATTGGAAAAATGAAAAAAAAAAAGGGATAGGAATTTAGAAATAAGTAAATACCACTGTACACAGAAGAGGATTCTTTCAACTTAGAATTTTTACTAGAAAAATATGGTACACTATGCAAATAAAAAGTAAAGGAAAAGACTATATGTATTTATTCATGTTCAAGTTACTTAAATTTTGTATTATTAAATTGTACACTATAGATATAAACCAGCATTTATATCAGGAGATTTTGGGTGAAGGCAGATAAAATTGTATACTCTAGATACAAACCAGTGTTTATATCAGGAGTTTTTGGGTGAAGACAGATACTCAGTAATTAACAATTTCTAGGTGTGCCTTTAATTTCAACTTATTAAAGGTAAATAAGTATTAAAAAATGAGGTAGTTAAAAAAACCCAATAACATTGACACAAATGACAGTTGTATAATTAAAAATAGTTATGGGAATGCAGCAGGAAAACAGTGTAAACACTTTTTCTTTTTGTTTTTTCATTTATTTGTTCAATTTACTTTGTTCTAATTTTTTCCAAAAATAGAATAAACAAGAAGTAACAGAGGTGTCTAAAACACAAGAATATGAAGGGAATACTAGCCAGAATTCCCATGATGTGAAATTGTGGGTGGGGCTGGTAAACAGAGTAGAGAAATGTAAGAGGCGAAGAGGAGCAAAATGAAGGTTAAAACAATGTTAGTTACTAATTAATTAGACATGGTGGATGAGGAAGACAATGAGTCAGAGTAGAACCATGTATTTTACAGCCTAGGAGACCTGGAGAAACATATTTGTCATGATGAAAATTAAAGGGATCATGATGAGGCTCTAGTTTAAAGTATAATGTGATTGGATCAGTTTCATCCACATTAAACGCAAGTTAATACTGGATAATAAGCATGAAAACAGTCAAAGGAAAGTTGAAAAAATGGAGAAAGAGCACAGAAAGGAGGTCTGGGGTAGATACGGGAAATCTTAAGAAATATATTCAGGGGCTTCCCTGGTGGCGCAGTGGTTGAGAGTCCGCCTGCTCATGCAGGGGACACGGATTCGTGCCCCAGTCCAGGAAGATCCCACATGCCGAGAGTGGCTGGGCCCATGAGCCAGGGCCGCTGAGTCTGCGCGTCCGGAGCCTGTGCTCCGCAACGCGAGAGGCCACAACAGTGAGAGGCCCGCGTACTGCAAAAAAAAGAAGAAATATATTCAGAAGATAAATGCTGACAAAATCTTGGAAAACATCCACTTGTGAGAACAAGACCTGAGGAATACAGAAAAGTAGTGGAAATACAGAAAAGTAATAAACATATATAGGAAAAGAATAGGGTACTTTAACATACCTGCACATAGAAGAGGAGAAAATTTCAGAAAGATGATGTTTCATTGCTCCAAATGCTTCTGACATGAATGGAAGGGAATAAAAACTCATCAATCCAAAATGTGAATTAAACATAATAAATACATTGTATGCTAGAAATAGAGAACAAAGGGAAGTTATATTTACTGTTATGCTAAAATATTCAGTTTTCAATTAATACCAACGGCTTAAAAAAATGCCAACTCCATGTGAAATGTGCCATAATATAAGCTATTAATAATTCCCTGAACAAATTGAGAAAAGATTCTGTATCATATTTACATTGTATGTCTAAGAAATTGAAGCTCATTCTATTCTTAGTGTCAAATTTCTTTGAGTTTTATTCATTTAAAACATACACACACACAGCAATTGTTGGTTATTTGTTTGCAAAATGCTTCAAAGAAAACTCATACATTCAAGTAGGTTGATTTGTCTTTAAGTTGTTTTTAATATATCAATTCCTCCTCTAGTTCTTTATTTTACCTTGAAAATTATTTGTTGAAGAACATTTGTGTGGAAAAATTTAACTCAGCAGGCCTGGTTTTCTCAAACCCTACACATTCCCACGAAAGGCCTGTCTCTGCTTCTGGCCTTTGCTTGACTTCTGAAAGATGAGCTCTGAGCCCTTGAAATATTTTGCCTGATAAGTGTGTTTCATTTTGTTGCCTGTGGCCTTTGGGCACAGGGCACTAATTTGACCAGCTAGTTTATAGTTTATGCTAACAACATTATCCATGGTGAATGCTCTTTTTTTGTTTCTTTTTTGTTGTTCTGGGGGCTAGAGTCTAACCAGCTGAGGTCAAGCATGCATAAGTGATTGACCCCCAATTAATACGGTGGACACCCACACTCAGATCAGCTTTCCTGGTTAAGAACATTTTACACATGTTACCACGTATCATTGCTAGGAAAAATATGCACACCTGAGCAGTTCCACTGGGAGAGGATGACTAGAAGTTGCGTCTGGTTTCCCCAAAACTTTGCCCCATGTGCCTTTTCCCTTTACTTATTTTAATCTGTATAATTATACTGTACTAATACTGTATTTACTGTATGAGTATAATACCTTCCTTGAGTCCTGTGAGTTCTTCTAATAAATCATTGAGCCTGAGGATAGATATTCTTGGGAAGTCCCAACAAACTACCATTTATGCTTTAACTTTCTAGCCTGTCTAAGCTCCATGACTAGAGGGGCATATAGGCCCCTACAGGGAACATCTGCCTCTTCAAGCTGTCTCTAAGGCAAACTCATCACAAAGATATTGTTGGTTCAATTTGAAGATTCGAGTCCTTGTGAGAATAAGAAGGCCCCAGAGGAGTTGTGCCTACAAGTCTCTTGGACCTCCTCAAATTTGCCTGAACTCTCCTCTTGCTGCATTGCCTTATTTGCCTTCATTAAATCCTTATGTGAGTATGCTCTGAGGAGTACAGTGAATTATTTCAAATATACAAACCTGAGTAACCTTTATACGTATATCATAAAATGAATGATTAAACCTAATATTAAAGCACTTAAAATGATGGGACTAAGCATTTATGACCTAATATACATCATATCAATAACTTCATCAAATGAACTTCATAAAGATCTGATCAGATACATAAAGTCAATATACAATCCATTCTTATTATCAAAATGTTTTCATTTTTAAAGAGGAAAAATTCTAATTAACCTGTGTCTGTAATCATTGGCATCAAGAATGGATCAGGTTACATAAGAAATGTCATAGCAATTAAACCCATTGGAAGAAATTCAAAATTTCATTATCATAGCCTTAAACTACATACATAAAAATAAAACCTTAGAAATCATTAAAGAATCTGATACAAAGTCTTAAATAATTTCATTATCTCTAGTGTTTTGCTGACCCATATTCTCAGCAGTGATTAAAGAGCATAGGTAGAATCTAGTTATTTATTTTTTTTAAGTTTCTAATTGAATTTGTTTTCTAAGATTACCCAAAGCAGCTCTATATGAAATAGAAAGTAATTAAGGGATTTCTTACTACTCCTGCCCATAGGAGATGAAAGCATAAAAAAATTAATTGAATAATAAATATCACAACCGGGACACAACCTTATTTGAACATCACCATCCTCCTGGCTGGAGTCCCAGAAGCAAGTGAACTCATGGTTATCAAAGACTGGAAAGTAAGTCATAGGTTTTCTTTTAATTCTGCATGTAAAGAATATATATGTATGTGTGTATATATATATATATATATATGTATGTGTATATATATATATATGTATGTATATATATATATATATATATATATATATATATTTCTATAATACCAGTGCTAAGATTTAGCATATTTTGCAAGTCCTATAAAAAAGGGGAAAGCAAAACAACATGATTTGTATTTGTACAGCATTGCTTAGATAAAAATGCTGTGTAAGATTTTTGGAATACTGGCTAATAGGCTAATGATAACATATATTGCACATGTTTCCATAAAACCACATTATGGCATTTGTTTCTATTGCTTTGTCAGCCCATCACTATTGTTATTTCTTTAACTGGTCCAGAAAGGTTAAGAATGTTTCATAGGTCTCATGAAAGCCATACTGTTTTTCAATATTTTCAACAGTAAAAGGGATGATGTAATAGCATACTAATTTAGTTTGCAGATACCATTTCTTTTTGAAAACAGAGACTTGAAATATCTGCTTGAAGTTTTTAGGAGAAATCAATATTGGGGGCACAATCACAGGACATAGGGAAGATATAGTGAGCTTCTCCCTTTAGTAAAGAAGCACGTTTAGGTACTTGAGAAGAGAAACCATTACAGATCCAGCTCCTCAGATTCTATGGGATCTGAGTCCTTTAGCCATTCTTTGTCATCTCACATCCACCTCAACAAAGCTCATTGTTCAGCCACAAGTTATATAGACTTCATGCTCACCCTGACATTGATTTTTATGTCACAGTTTAGTATTAGTGTTTCAAAAATGTGTTCAGTGACTACCCTTTCACCTTATCCCGTGGTTCAGATGTTCTTATTGAGTGCTCTTGTTATACACTCTAATGCTTGCAATCATAGAATGCACCAAATATTTTCATATTTGCTTTGCTATATGTCATTTTATCTTCAGATTGAAACCTTCCTGAGTGAAGTGGGTGTATTAATTTTATGCACTTTTCTAAAACTAATGTCTAGCTCAGTGGCTGGTATTAAGCAAGTACCCAAAAAGTATTTATTTTTGAAAATTTTCAATATTTTCACCTTGCTTTATTTGGCCACTTATAGGATTCATTTTACTTTTTCAGAATTTTCTTCCCAAATTATATAATATACATATTAGTTATACATATGATATGCAATATTAAATATATAATTTATAATAGTATTTCTACATGTCAGATATATATTTAATAATTTATGAAATATTTATTCTAGTTCCCACTTACCCAATATAGCATTAAAATACTATTCTTACACATTTTCAGAGACTGAAATGGTTGTAGATTCCTCCAATGTGAAAACAATAGATGACGGCAGGGAAGATGGCGGAAGAGTAAGACACAGAGATCACCTTCCTCCCCACAGATACATCAGAAATACATCTACACGTGGAATAACTCCTACAGAACACCTACTGAATGCTGGCAGAAGACCTCAGACCTCCCAAAAGGCAAGAAACTCCCCACGTACCTGGGTAGGGCAAAAGAAAAAAGAATAAACACAGACAAAGAATAGGGACGGGACCTGCACCAATGGGAGGGAGTTGTGAAGGAGGAAAGGTTTCCACACACTAGACGCCTCTTCACGGGCGGAGAGTGCTGGGGGGATACTTCGGAGGGAGGATGCTTCGGGGCCGCAGAGGACAGCACGGCCACAGGGGTGCGGAGGGCAAAGCGAAGAGATCCCCACACAGAGGATTGGTGCCAACCGGCACTCACCAGCCCGAGAGGCTTGTCTGCTCACCCGCCGGGGCGGGCGGGGCTGGGAGCTGAGGCTCGGGCTTCGGTCAGAGTGCAGGGAGAGGACTGGGGTTGGTGGCGTGAACACAGCCTGCAGGGGGTTAGTGCACCACGGCTAGCCAGGAGGGAGTCCGGGGAAAAGTCTGGACCTGCTGAAGAGGCAAGAGACTTTTTCTTCCCTCTTTGTTTCCTGGTGCGTGAGGAGAGGGGATTAAGAGTGCTGCTTAAAGGAGCTCCAGAGATGGGCGCGAGCCGCGGTTAACAGCGTGAACCCCAGAGACGGGCATGAGACGCTGAGGCTGCTGCTGCCATCACCAAGTAGCCTGTGTGTGTGCACAGGACACTATCCACACCTCCCTTCCGGGGAGCCTGTGCAGCCCGCCACTGCCAGGGTCCTGGGATCCAGGGACACCTTCCCCGGAAGAACGCACGGTGCACCTCAGGCTGGTGCGACGTCGTGCTGGCCTCTGCCGCCCGCAGGCTCACCCTGCACTCCGTACCCCTCCCTCCCCCGGGCCTGAGTGAGCCAGAGCCCCCAAATCACGATCTCCTTTAACCCCGTCCTCTCTGAGCGAAAAACAGTTGCTCTCCGGTGACCTACACGCAAAGGCGGGGCCAAATCCAGAGCTGAGCCCTAGGAGCTGTGCAAACAAAGAAGAGAAAGGGAAATCTCTCCCAGCAGCCTCAGGGGCAGCGGATTAAATCTCCACAATCAACTTCATGTACCCTGCATCTGTGGAATACATGAAGAGACAACAAATCATCCCAAACTGAGGAGGTGGATTTTGAGAGCAAGATTTATTATTTTTTCCCCTTTTCCTCTTTTTGTGAGTGTGCATGTGTATGCTTCTGTGTGAGATTTTGTCTGTATAGCTTTGCTTCCACCATTTGTCCCAGGGTTCTATCCATCCTTTTTTTTTTTCTCTCTTAATAATTATTTTCTTTTATTTTAATAACTTTATTATATTTTATCTTACTTTATTTTATTTTACTTTATCTTCTTTCTTTCGCTTTTTCTTCCTCCCTCCCTCCCTCCCTCCCTTCTTTTTTCTTTCTTTCTTCCTTTCTTTCTTTCTTACTTTCTACTTCTACTAATTATTTCTTTCTAATTTTCTCCCTTTTCCTCTGAGCTGTGTGGATGAAAGGCTCTGGTGGTGCAGCCAGGAGTTAGTATTGTGCCTCTGAGGTGGGACAGCCAACTTCAGGACACTGGTCCACAAGAGACCTCTCAGCTCCACATAATATCAAACAGCGAAAATCTCCCAGAGATCTCCATCTCAACACCAGCCCCCAGCTTCACTCAACGACCAGCAAGCTACAGTGCTGGACAAACCAGACATGGAACTGCCCACCAGCAAGACAAGATCCAGTCTCATCCACCAGAACACAGGCACTAGTCCCCTCCACCAGGAAGCCTACACAACCCACTGAACCAACCTTAGCCACTGGGGACAGACACCAAAAACAACGAGAACTAGGAACCTGCAGCCTTCAAAAAGGAGACCTCAAACACAATAAGATAAGCAAAATGAGAAGACAGAAAAATACACAGTAGGTGAAGGAGCAAGTTAAAAACCCACCAGACCTAATAAATGAAGAGGAAATAGGCAGTCTACCTGAAAAGGAATTCAGAATAATAATAGTAAAGATGATCCAAAATCTTGGAAATAGAATAGACAAAATGCAAGAAACATTTAACAAGGACCTAGAAGAACTAAAGATGAAACAAACAATGATGAACAACACAATAAATGAAATTAAAATTACTCTAGAAGGGATCAACAGCAAAATAACTGAGGCAGAAGAATGGATAAGAGACCTGGAAGGGAAAATAGTGGAAATAACTACTGCAGAGCAGAATAAAGAATAAAGAATGAAAAGAACTGAGGACAGTCTCAGAGACCTCTGGGACAACATTAAATGCACCAACATTTGAATTATGGGCGTACCAGAAGAAGAAGAGAAAAAGAAAGGGTCTGAGAAAATATTTGAAGAGATTATAGTTGTAAACTTCCTTAATATGAGAAAGGAAATAGTTAATCAAGTCCAGGAAGCACAGAGAGTCCCATACAGGGTAAATCCAAGGAGAAATATGCAAAGACACATATTAATCAAACCATCAAAAAAAAAAAAAATACAAAGAAAACATATTAACAGCAGCAAGGGAAAAACAACAAATAACACAAGGGAATCCACATAAGGTTAACAGCTGATCTTTCAGCAAAAACTCTGCAAGCCAGAAGGAACTGGCAGGACATATTTAAAGTGATGAAGGAGAAAAACCTGCAACCAAGATTACTCTACCCAGCAAGGCTCTCATACAGATTCAACAGAGAAATTAAAACCTTTACAGACAAGCAAAAGCTGAGAGAGTTCAGCACCACCAAACCAGCTCTACGACAACTGGTAAAGGAACTTCTCTAGGCAAGAAACACAAGCAAAGGAAAAGACCTACAATAATGAACCCAAAACAATTAAGAAAATGGGAATAGAAACATACATATCAATAATTACCTTAAACGTGAATGGATTAAATGATCCAACCAAAAGACACAGATTGGCTGAATGGATATGAAAATAAGACTATATTTGCTGTCTACAAGAGATCCACTTCAGACCTAGAGACACATACAGACTGAAAGTAAGGGGATGGAAAAAGATATTGCATGCAAATGGAAATCACAAGAAAGCTGGAGTGGCAATTCTCATATCAGACAAAATATACTTTAAAATAAAGACTATTAGAAGAGACAAAGAAGGACACTACAAAATGATCAAGGGATTGATCCAAGAAGAATATATAACAATTGTAAATAGTTATGCACCCAACATAGGGGCACCTCAATACATAAGGCAAATACTAACAGCTATAAAAGGAGAAATCAAGAGTTATACATTCATAGTAGGGGATTTTAACACCCCACTTTCACCAATGGACAGGTCATCAAAAATGAAAATAAATAAGGAAACACAAGCTTTAAATGATACATTAAACAAGATGGACTTAATTGATATTTATAGGACACTCCATCCAAAAACAACAGAATACACATTTTTTCTCAAGTGCTCATGGAACATTCTCTGGGTTAGCTCATATCTTGGGTCACAAATCAAGCCTTGGTAAATTTAAGAAAATTGAAATTGTATCAAGTATCTTTTCCAAACACAATGCTATGAGACTTGATATCAATTACAGGAAAAGATCTGTAAAAAATACAAACTCTTGGAGGCTAAACAATACACTACTTAATAACGAAGTGACCACTGAGGAAATCAAAAAGGAAATTAAAAAAATACCTAGAAACAAATGACAATGGAGACACGATGAGCCAAAACTTATGGGATGCAGCAAAAGCAGTTCTAAGAGGGAAGTTTATAGCAATACAATCCTACCTTAAGAAACAGGAAACATCTCGAATAAACAACCTAACCTTGCACCTAAAGCAATTAGAGAAAGAAGAACAAAATATCCCAAAGTTAGTAGAAGGAAAGAAATCATAAAGACCAAATCAGAAAGAAATGAAAAAGAAATGAAGGAAATGATAGCAAAGATCAATAAAATTAAAAGCTGGTTCTTTGAGAAGATAAACAAAATTGATAAACCATTAGCCAGACTCATCAAGAAAAAATGGGAGAAGACTCAAATCAATAGAATTAGAAATAAAAACTGAGAAGTAACAACTGACACTGCAGAAATACAAAAGATCATGAGAGATTACTGCAAGCAACTCTATGCCAATAAAATGGACAACCTAGAAGAAATGGAAAAATTCTTAAAAATGCACAACCTGCCAAGTCTGAATCAGGAAGAAAAAGAAAATATGAACAGACCAATCACAAGCACTGAAATTGAAACTGTGATTAAAAAATCTTCCAACAAACAAAAGCCCAGGACCAGATGGCTTCACAGGCAAATTTTATCAACCATTTACAGAAGAGCTAACATGTATCCTTCTCAAACTCTTCCAAAATATAGCAGAGGGAGGTCCACTCCCAAACTCATTCAATGAGGCCACAATCACCCTGATACCAAAACCAGACAAGGATGTCACAAAAAAAGAGAACTACGGCCCAATATCACTGATGAACATAGATCCAAATTTCCTCAACAAAATACTAGCAAACAGAATTCAACAGCACATTTAAAGGATCATACATCATGATCAAGTGGGGTTTATTCCACGAATGCAAGCATTCTTCAATATATGTAAATCAATCAATGTGATACACCATATTAACAAACTGAAGGAGAAAAACCATATGGTCATCTCAATAGATGCAAGGAAAGTTTTTGACAAAATTCAACAGCCATTTAGGATAAAAACCCCCCAGAAAGTAGTCATAGAAGGAACTTTCCTCAACATAATAAAGGCCATATATGACAAACCCATAGTCAACATCATCCTCAATTGTGAAAAACTGAAACCATTTCCACTAAGATCAGGAACAAGACAAGTTTGCCCACTCTCACCACTCTTACTCAACATAATTTTGGAAGTTTTAGCCACAGCAATCAGAGAAGAAAAGGAAATAAAAGGAATCCAAATCAGAAAAGAAGTAAAGCTGTCACTGTTTGCAGATGACATGATACTATACATAGAGAATCCTAAAGATGCTACCAGAAAACTACTGGAGCTAATCAATGAATTTGGTAAAGTAGCAGGATACAAAATTAATGCACAGACATCTCTGGCATTCCTATACTCTAATGATGAAAAATCTGAAAGTGAAATCAAGAAAACACTCCAATTTACCATTGCAACAAAAAGAATAAAATATCTAGGAATAAACCTACCTAAGGAGACAAAAGACCAGTATGCAGAAAATTATAAGACACTGATGAAAGAAATTAAAGATGATACAAATAGATGGAGAGATATACCATGTTCTTGGATAGGAAAAATCAATATTGTGAAAATAACTATACTACACAAAGCAATCTGTAGATTCAATGCAATCCCTATCAAACTACCACTGTAATTCTTCACAGAACTAGAACAAAAAATTTCACAATTTGTATGGAAACACAAAAGACCCTGAATAGACAAAGCAATCTTGAGAACGAGAAACGGAGCTGCAGGAATCAGGCTACCTGATTTAAGACTATACTATAAAGCTACAGTAATCAAGACAGTATGGTACTGGCACAAAAAGAGAAATATAGATCAATGGAACATGATAGAAAGCCCAGAGATAAACCCATACATGTATGGGTTATGGGTATGGGATGGGTCCTTATCTTTGATAAAGGAGGGAGGAATGTACAGTGCAGAAAGGACAGCCCCTTCAATAAGTGGTGCTGGGAAAAATGCACAGGTACTTTTAAACATGTAAACGTATGAGCTTAGAACACTCCCTAACACCATACACAAAAATAAACTCAAAATGAATTAGAGACATAAATGTAAGGTCAGAAACTATCAAGCTCATAGAGAAAAACATAGGCAGAACATTTTATGACATAAATCACAGCAAAATCCTTTTTGACCCACCTCCTAGACAAATGGAAATAAAAACAAAAATAAACAAATGGGACCTAATGAAACTTCAAAGGTTTTGCATAGGAAAGCAAACCATAAACCAGAATAAAAGACAACCCTCAATATGGGAGAAAATATTTGCCAATGAAGCAACTGACAAAGTATTAAACTCCAAAATTTACAAGCAGCTCATGCAGCTGCATAACAATAAAACCAAACAACCCAATCCAAAAATGGGCAGAAGACCTAAATAGACATTTCTCCAAAGAAGATATACAGAGTGCCAACAAACACATGAAAGAATGTTCAACATCCTTAATCATTACAGAAATGCAAATCAAAACTACCATGAGATATCATCTCACACCAGTCAGAATGGCCATCATCAAAAAATCTAGAAACAATAAGTGCTGGAGAGGGTGTGGAGAAAAGGGAACACTCTTGCACTGTTGGTGGGAATGTGAATTGGTACAGCCACTATGGAGAACAGTATGGAGGTTCCTTAAAAACTACAAATAGAACTACCATATGACCCAGCAATCCCACTACTGGGCATATACCCTGAGAAAACCAAAATTCAGAAAGAGTCATGTACCACAATGTTCATTGCAGCTCTATTTACAATAGCCCACAGATGGAAACAACCTAAGTGTCCATCATCTTATGAATGGATAAAGAAGATGTGGCACATATATACAATGGAATATTACTCAGCCATAAAAAGAAACAAAATTGAGTTATTTGTAGTGAGGTGGATGGACCTAGAGTCTGTCATACAGAGTGAAATAAGTCAGAAAGTGAAAGACAAATATCATATGCTATCACGTATATACGGAATCTAAGAAAAAAAAATGTCATGAAGAACCTAGGGGTAAGACGGGAAAAAAGACACAGACCTAGAGAGTGGAATTGAGGATATGGGGAGAGGGAAGGGTAAGCTGTGACAAAGTGAGAGAGTGGCATGGACATATATACACTACCAAACGTAAAATAGATAGCTAGTGGGAAGCAGCCACATAGCACAGGGAGATCAACTCGGTGCTTTGTGACCACCTAGAGGGGTGGGATAGGGAGGGTGGGAGGGAGGGAGACACAAGAGGGAAGAGATATGGGAACATATGTATATGTATAACTGATTCACTTTGTTATAAAACAGAAACTAATACACCATTGTAAAGCAATTATACTCCAATAAAGATGTAAAAAGAAATAAAATAAAATAAAATAAAACACCTCACAATTGAAAAGATATTTTAAAAAATTTCAGCCAGCCTACTTTTGCTAGCTGTAAACTTGTTCTCCAAATAGAAAAAAAACAAGAAGTCATATGTGCGCTAGGTGAGAAGTAGAAAAGATTTTAAAAGCAATTATTTTCTGCACAGAATCTTAAATAAAACATTACTTCACAAGTACATTCCTAAAGGAGAAATTCAGAAGTAAAAAAAAAAAAAAAAAAAACAATAAATTATAGATTATCTTTTTTTTACTACCTATTGTCTCTCTTTCCACCTGCTTCATATATTTTCTACAAGATTTTATGCATGAGAAATTATTAAAGAGCAACCCATAAAATTTATAAAAGTGGGAAAACTTTAACAAAATCCTATAAATAAAAAATAAATCGTTTCATTAATAATTTTTACCATTTTTGATTTCCTCGGGGACCTAGAGATGCCCAGCTAACATTTTAAACATAGAATCTTGAAAATGATCTGAGGGTTCTAAGATCACTTTAGAATGAAATCTGATTCACATAAATCAGCAGGTCATCTTGCCAAAATACCAAACCTAAGGAAATTCTTTCCATTTCCTCTAGGGCCTAACCGAATCGAAAAGAACACTAACTACTAGAAGCAAATAATACACTCTTGGCAAGAATATTCTCCCCTCGACATCTCTGCTTGTTTCCCCTTTTGATATTGCATTTCCCTGAGGATTGGTATGCTACTATGAGTTTAAAATGCTGACAGCCAAATAGTTCTAAAGGATTCCCAAAGTGCTGCCACTCAAGTACAGTGATCTCTACGTTTTAATTCCAGAAATACGCCACCCTGGCAAAAAAGGATTTTCTTCAGCCAACTCCAATGGCCCAACCAGGTCCAGCATACTCAGTGGTTACAAAGGTGCATGATCCCCCCTGAAGCATATTTCTCAGAGAAATTTTAATTGACTAGCAAATGAAATTACCAACTCCGTGAAAATTTTACACAATCCAAATATTACAATTTGATATCAATGAAGCATCAAACAGCTAACCAAGACAGAAACCCCTAAATGAATATGTTCTCCTATCTATTCTATAGCTGTGTGACTATCGCTGTCTACCAGTGATACAATACACTACCATGAAAATTGTGGTTGTGCAAATTCATGTGTGTCAGGCAAAGATCACTGTCAAGATTTTGATCAACACTGTATGCAGTTACGTTTGTTAAGACTGATGAAAAATGCAATATTCTGCAACAAATATAAGTGTGCAGACTTCAGGACATGGAGTATGCAAAGACATCTTTTTGCTCAAGTTGAAACATGAAGCTGTAAAAGGCACTCTAAAAATCATACTAGAACACATTTAAATGTGAGAAACAGTTACATAATGAACATCTAGAGCCTGAAAGATTGTTGTGAAATGTAGCACAGTTTTTAACTTCGAATAATTATCAAGGGTTTTTCTTTAATTAACCATCATTCCAACTTATATTAAAAATACTATCATCTATGGTTGTTTGGAAGAAAAAAGATAAGGTACAAGATTTTGAATTTTCTGACAAAAGATAAATTCAAAAGAATTGTTCACAATGTACTTAAACGTTAACCAAACAATCCAGTGTTTAGGCAAACTAATCACAGATTCCTAGATTTAAAGGAACATCAGAGGACATTCAGTCCATATATTTAGTGTAATAAGAATTGCCTGTGCTACATAATTGAAAGCATTTTCTCACAAGAAGACCCATCTCAATTGGTGATTTTTTTCATTACTGCAAAACTGTTTGTACCTTCTGCAGAAAACTGCTTCCCCAACCTCTTCCCCTTGGTCCTAGTCGTGCTCGCAGAACAGTAGTTCCTTCTTTCTCATGGGTCAATCCTTTAAATACATGAGGATCTCTTTAGGAGGAGGTCATGGAGAGGACGTGACTGCCGGTCGACCCCAGAGCTGGACCCTTTCTGCTGTCCTTAGAACGTTCCTCCCACCTTCTCTTCTCACACCAGCAGCCAGTCCCAAGGCCGTAGCCTTGAGACAGTAAGGTGTTGTTGAAAACCATCGGAAGATAAAGCCCGCTTAAGGGCTCTCTATAAAGTCTTTTTAAGATTCTGGCAGAGCTGTGCAGAGATCTACTTCGTGTTGCCCTGATCAGAAAGAGCCTTGTATGTAAATTTCCTTGCTTATTAAACAGCCACCAGCTAATCTGGAGTGGTCTGCCTCTTTCTTCGGTTTCCCCTTGCCCTCCCTGGGACAAGTTTCAAATTTCACCTCGGGAAACTCCCCTAATGATTGTAGTTTTCAGGGTGTTTTTTTTTCCCCTCTCCAAAGCTGCAGGTTGTTTCATCCCTATAATACAGAGGACTTTAGATTTCTAACCTCCTGCATACCTTTATCTGACAATATCCAAGTTTTCAAATTAGCTTCAAAAACAAACACATGGTCAAGATATAATTCCAGAAGTAGAGCTTCAGTAATTATGAATCCCAGACTTCTACTAGCCAGCCTAGACTACCTTGACTTTATGACGGCCACTATATTTGTTAAATGATGTAGATTGCAGTGAACTAAAACCCTTGGTAGGCAGTCCTGTACAGGCCATTTGTTTTTTGACTGAAATATGGTACCAAAACTTGATCCATACTTAATTTTAATTGCATTTCTTAGCACCATAATCTTTGCCATCAAAACTCTTTTTAAATCATGGTTCTGATTTTTATTTTATAGAATATGTCTTAGTATACACAACTCCTATGTTTTATTCCATCATTAAAACACACACACAAAAATGGGTGAATTAAGCATTGCCTGTCAGAAAACTCCTAACTATATTTATACTCAGTGAAAAATCTTTAAAAAGAAAAATTAAATAACACAAGGAGCCATCTTTGTTTTTTGGAACTTTTATTTACTTTTATTTTTTATTAGAACTTATCTTAAGCAATTTCTGAATTAGTAAATTTGCCATCCATTGTTCCCATGTGCATTTTCGAGATTTTCTTGTAAGAGTGTGTGTTACAACCCTGATAACAAACTCAATACATTCTTTTAACTCTTTAGCTTAATAAATTTATTGACTGAAAACTGGTCAAACAACGTACTACACACTAGAAAGATAAAAACCAACAAACAAAAACGTTTCTCATTTTCCATCCAATTATTTCCTGGGATGCTTTTTCTATAATAGATGCTTAAGAAATGTTTTCTGAGTGCTTATTTATTTGTTTAGTGTATTGCTCACTTAGAGCTTTTCTACTTGGTATTTGAAAATGGGTAGTAGTAGGCATGATGCATGCACAGTTTGGACTTGGTGAAACTCCAATAGTATCTGGTGGATAATTAAATACACTGCATACAATTAAGCTGAAACCAGTGCATCTGATGAGTAATTAAAATTTCCCTAACATCATGCACAAATGCAATGGTAAGGAAGATAGCAACTCAGCTGTGTTATTTTTAGAGGGCTTTTTTTTTTTAAGGTTTGTAGCTTATACTATTACAAAGAAAATCTGTTACTTTGTGTTTTTAAACCTTGTCACATATAAAAATCAGCAGAGAAACGATCTTTATTTGTTTTCTAGAGCATTTTATTACTGATAAAAAGGAATAAATATTTGGAGAAATTCACCTAGGTGAGATTTAGTTTTGAATTAACAAAATAGCAACAATAAGGTCACATTATTACATAATGGGATTTTGGGGAGCAGGGTTATTTTTTTAGGATAAAAGCACCTTTGTGTATTTTGAACAAACGAAGGACAGACACTAAGACTGAATCTTTGAATAGCCTTTCCTTTAGTCATACTGTCTTAAAATAGGTTGTTCTTACAAATGAGACCTAAGTTGGTTATTTGTCATGGAAACAAAAGGGTCAAGATGTGCTGACATTAATTGGAAAAAAATACCTATACCTTCTTCCCAGAGATAAATTTATATGTTGTCATTTTCCCAGAATAGCGACCTTAATCATCACCTAGAGAAAATACTCTCCTGCTAATTTCAAAAGATGTATTCAACCTAAGCAGTGACTCATGGTGCTATTTTTAAATCAGACTGTCATTTTTAGACATATTAATCACATTTATTGATTGTAAGAATTCAAGGTGCACTAAGGCAATTTAATGCACACCATTAAAATAGGACAGATTAGGATATGGCCTACACATGCCAGACTCTGAGAACAGTAGACCACAGCAACAGATCAGGTCATGGCCATGACGAAATGGGACTGCGCTCAAAGGCAAAAAAATCAAACATTTGGAGTCAGAATCTGGAAAATGATTTATTAATTGTGCTCATGGGATAGCACGAGCTTCGTAAATTTGAAATGTATGTAGTTGTCTGCATACAAGTATATATCATCGAGTTTATAAATTAAACATAATTTTTTTTACTACCAGCTTATGTCAATAGAAAGTTAGAAACACATTTGTTATATGCTACTTAGACTATACACCGAATATATATATATATACATATATATATGTATATTAGTTCTAGCATATATATAGCTAGACTAGAGCAGCTCTAGACAAGAGAATTTTCTTGTTTGCTAAATTTAAATGTCATTTACATCAAAAAAAATCTTCATTCATTATTCCACTGGCCTAAATGCTTTCAATTATTATTCACATATATATAGACTTTTAGATACATCATTATATACTTTCACTGTTTTAATTTCAAATTCCTAATTTTAATGCAAAATAATTATATAATATTCTTCTGAGATAAAGAACAATACTACACACCATTGAATCCATTATATAGGACCACTGAACTATTTTAAATTCTATTTTAAAAATTTATTTTTGTTGAGGTATTGATATAATTGACACACATTCTATTAGTTTTAGTTGTGCAACACAGTAATTAGATACTGTATATGTTGCAAAACTAACACCACAGTCAGTCTAGTTAACATCCATCACCATATACATAATTACAAATATTTTTTCTTGTGGGTGAGAGCTTTTAAAAGTTACTCTCCTGGCAACTTTCAAATATGTAATAAGGTATTGTTAATTATAGTTGCCAAGCTGTACATGACATCCCATGACTTCTTTATTTTATAACTGGGAGTTTGTAACTTTGACTTCCCTCACCCCTTTTGCCCAACCTCCCCTCCACCAACCTCTGCCTTTGGCAACCACCAATAATCTTGAACTATTTAAAATTATGCATAAATACAATTATTTTGTGAATATCAAGTTTTTCTTATCTTGTTAATTTATTTTCTGTAAATATGTGAGGAGTACATGGCCAAATCTTCTTATATGATAGCACTTTTGGCCCCAAATTATCTTACCATAATGCTTTCTGTGGTATCCAAGGTTGAGAATAAAACTGTACTAAACTTTTTACTGGAATGATTAAACACTCCACTGATAGTTGCCATTTTATTCATAACATATTTTCTATTTCCATTTATTTTTTACAATTTATTTTTTTTTGTTACTGATAATAGATATCTTGATTATTTATGTTTGGTTAACAACCAAATTTATTCCAAATTTCAGTACATTTCTATATAAAATATTTCCAAATTTTTGTCATATCTAGTGACATGACAATATTCCCCAACTGTTCTAACTTTAATTTTGGTTTGTATGATTTTATTGAATAGGAATTTTAAGTAGGTCTATATCTGTAACTGCCAGTATTTCTCTGAGAATTTTATTCCTTTTAAAGACTGTAAATATATGACAATAAATAACTTGCTAGTAAATTTCTAACCAGAAATTTCTGTGCTATTAAATTTCAGATATGGATGTGATACTAATGAATAATGATTACATATTTGTTCTTCTTTATCATAAATATTGCTACACTTTGCTTATTTATATATTGTTTATTATTAAATTAATTACTTATTGGGATTGTTTTCCTTCATTTGAAAGGCAGGTTCCTCTTACAATTTATATATTAATATTGCTGTGTATATAGTATGCACATTTTATTTTAAAATGTATTAATTATGAGTAGTTTTCTGTTCTATAAATTATTATTAAAAATACAATTCTAATCCCTAGTATAGCAAACTGGTAAAGAGTTTGGGCTCTTTAATTACATTGCCTATGTTTGTAACTGAGCTCCAGAATTTAGTAACATGTGACTTTATGAAAGTTACTAAACATCTCATTACTCAGATTTTATCCCACTAAAATGAAAAATACAAGATAACTATTTCATGAGATCACGATAACTATTTTATGAGATCATATGATATTTAAATATGTTAATATATACTAAGCATTTACCCTAACACCTGGCATATAGTAAATATCATTTAAAATATGTATCACACGTATCATTCAAGTCTTTTCCTATAGCAGTGATATTACAGTAAAACATACATTTGAATAGAATTTTCAATCTGAAAGAGAAATTAAATATAAAACATTATATTTTAATGTTGGTTATTTTAGTGAACTATACTTTCCTCTATGACAGTTTTATTAGTAAAATATATCTGAAGGTACATCTCTGATCTCATATAATGCATATTTACATTAAAATCTGGTTACAGGATTTTATATAGACCAATATAGACTAAAATATTACAGATATAGATATCTATCAGGAGTTGACCAAATAATCTCAACTAAACAAATTGATAAGCAAAGGTTAAACTGACTGAAATTATCATTTCAGTATGATAAAACACAAGAGTATCAATGGTAAACATAGCCAATGAAACACAAGTTTAAGCCAACTAAAAACAAAATCTTAATTATACCAGTTTGCTTGTGTGTATTAGGATATTTCAACATTGTGTGGCTGACACTGTCTTTAATGCAAGATTTCATTAATCTTAATAACTTACTAAGAAGTTAACTAGTATATAAACCTTAGCCTTGAATGAAAATATGTCCATAGAATTGTAAACTATTGGGTGGTTTAAGCTTCAATTTCCATTTTGGACCAGCCTGTATCTAATCCTCATGAGCTTCAAGGATCACATGTAATCATTATTGCCCCTTTTTTTCTGTTCCATGAATATTGGAAGCTCTGCTGCTCCCAAATGGCATGAGGGGAGTTTTATAAGGCAATGAATACCCAAGTTTTGTCATAGGGATTCTGAAACAGTAGTTTTGTAATGGTACTTAAGAAATTAAGATTAAAAAAGACTACTAACAATCCAATTAATTATGAAATATTAGTCCATGAATCCTAGTTTTAGAAAAACAAAAGACAAAATAAAGAGGATGAGTACTAAAGGTCATTTAGGTTTGTGATTTGGTGAATTTTAAAAAGGTAAACATGTCTATAATACTAGCCAAAATATCATAATCAAGTATGCTGATTTCTTCCTTTGGCCTTATTTTCATTCATAAATTGATTTATTTGAATTAACTAGCCATTTCCAATCAAATAATTTGGAACATGATCACATTTCAATCTCCAAACTGGTAAAACAATATGCAAAATTTTGGATAAAACAAGTCTGTTTTCTTGTTTTGCCCTTTAGCTTTCATTAGTTTCATTTTAGAAGATAGATTATGTTTACAAAACAATTACATAAATACTGTATCAGAAAATACAATGTTTACATATTTCATATATTGGCTCTGTAAGAAACCCTTTTACTATCATCCATCTTTTTACCCTCTTTTTTTCTTTAGTTACTTAGCCCTTCCCCCCAAATAGTTATTCTACACATAGTAGCTTATGCATATAGTTTACAGATCAATTTAATTTTTTTCAATGAATTTTGTTTTATTAATTGATATCATTATATATTCAGCTCTAATTTAAATTTTTATTTACCACATATTTCATTAGAAGACATAGTTTTATCCTAGTTCCACTATTAGACAAGTCTCTTAAACTATATAAACTCTAGTTTTCTTCTAAATTTTAAAGACTGAGTCCTCTGATTTCTAAGTTTCTTTTTATCTCTCAAACCCTCTATAATTCTCCATCTACCTTCTACCTCAAGGTCTCTGCATGTAAGAGATAAATGATTTTTGAATCTGAAGAACAATTTGCAATCCTGGCTCCAATACTTACTAACTGTGAGATTTTATATATATTAAAAAAATAATTAATGACTCATTCATCTATAAAACTGGAGGAATATGATTTATTACTGTGGATATGAATATAATAGTGTTATCTAACCAATAGCCTGATTAAACCCTGGTAGCATCTATGTTAGATAGATACAGGCATATCTCCTTTTATTGCAATTCAATTTATTGTGATTCACAGATACTGCGTTTTTTTACAAACTGAAGATTTGTGGCAACCTTGTGTTAAGCAAGTCTATCGGTACCATTTTTCCAACAGCATTTGCTCACTTCATGCCTTTATGTCATATTTTAGAAATTCTTGTAATGTTTTAAACATTTTTCATGATCCTTATACTTGTTATGTTGATCTGTGATCACTGACGGTTGATATTACTATTGTAATTGTCTGGGGACACCACCAGTGATGCCCATATAAGATGGCAAAATTAATAAACATATATGTACACTGAGTGTTCCATCAACCAACTTCTTTCCCACCTCTCTCCCTTACCTCAGGCCTCTCTATTCACTGAAACACAACAATATTGATATTAGGACAATTAATAACCCTATAATGTCCTCTAAGTATTCAAGTGAAGAGTCACGCATCTCTCACTTTAAGTCAAAGGCTAGAAATCAAGCTTAGTGAAGAAGTCATATTGAAATCTACAACAGGCCAAAAGCTAGGTCTCTTGCACCAAACAGTTAGCCAAGTTGTGAATGCAAAGGAAAAGTTCTTGAAGAAAACTAAAATTGCTACTCCAGTTAACACAAAAATGATAAGAAAGTGAAACAGACTTATTGCTGATATGGAGAAAGTTTTAGTCATCTGGGTAGAAGATCAAAACAAACACAACATTCCCTTCAGCCAAAACCTAATCCAGAGCAAGATCCTAACTCTCTTCAATTCTATGAAGGTTGAGAGAGGTGGGGAAGCTACAGAAGAAAAGTTCAAAGCAGCAAAGTTAAGTTCGAGGTTTAAGGAAAGAAAATGTCTTCAGAACACCAAAGTGCAAGTTGAAGCAGCAAGTGCTAATGTAGAAGCTGCATCAAGTTATTCAGAAGATCTAGCTAAGATCATTAACAAAGGTGGCTGCAGAGATCTACTCTAAACAGATTTTCAATGTAGAAGAAACCATTGGCAGAAGATACCACCTAGGAAAGAGAAGTCAGCGCCTGGCTTCAAAGCTTCGAAGGACAGTCTTTCTCTCTTGTTAGGGGCTAATACAGCTGGTGAATTTAAGTTGAAACCAATGTTTATTTAACATTTCAAAAAAACCTAGGCCCCCCTTAAGAATTATGCTAGATAAACTCTGCCTGTGTTCTATAAGTTGATCAACAAAGCCTGAACCACAGCACATCTGTTTACAACATGGCTTACTGAATATTTTACGCTCCCTGTTGAGACCTACTGCTCAGAAGAAAAAAAAAAGAAAGAAAGATTCCTTTCCAAATATTATTGCTTATTTACCATGTAACAGGTCACTCAAGAGTTCCAATGGATATATACAAGAACATTAATGTTGTTTTCATGCCTGCTAATGCAACATTCATTCTGCACCCCATGTATCAATAGGTAATTTCCACTGTCATGCTTTATTATTTGAAAAATATATTTCATAAAGTTATGACCTCCATTGATAGTGATTCTTCTGATAGATCTGGGCAAAGTCAATTGAAAACCTCCTGGAAATGCTTCACCATTTTAGATGCCATTAAAAACGTTCACAATTCATGGGAAGAGGTCAAAAATATTAACATTAACAGGAGTCTGGAAGAATCTGATTCCAACCCTCATGGATGACTTTAAGAAGTTCAAGACTTCAGTGAAGGAAGGAATTGCAGATGTGGTGGAAACAGCAAGAGAACTAGGGGAAGTGGAGCCTGAATATGTAACTGAATTGCTGCAATATCAGGATAAAATTTTTATGGGTGAGGACTTGCTTCTTATGGATGAGCAAAGAAAGTGTTTTCTTGAGATGGAGTCTACTCCTAGTGAAGATGCTGTGAGCATTGTTGAAATGACAACAAAGTCTTTAGAATATTGCATTAACTTAGTTGATAAAGCAGCAGCAGGGTTTAAGATAATTGACTCCAATTTTGAAAGAAGTTCAACTGCAGGCAAAATACTGTCAAGCAGCATCAAGTGCCACAGAGAAATTGTTGTGAAAGGAAGAGTCAATTGATGTGGCAAAATTTATTATCTTATTTTAAGAGATTGCCACAGCCCTCCAACCTTCAGCAACCATCACCCTGATAACTCATCAACATCAGTCAGCAGCCACCAACATCTAGGCAAGACCCTCCACCAGCAAACAATATTATGACTCACTGAAGGTTCAGATTATGTTTAGCACCTTTTTTAGCAATAAAGTATTTTAATTGTTTTCTTAGACATAATGCTATTGTATCATTAGTAGACTATAGTATAGTGTAAATATAACTTTTGTATGCAAGGAGAAACCCAAAAAATTTGTGCGACTGGCATTGTTGCAATATTTACTTTATTGTGGTGTTTTGGAACTGAACCTGCAATATCTTCGAGGTCTGAGCTTCCCTGGTGACGCAGTGGTTGAGAGTCCGCCTGCCGATGCAGGGGACACGGGTTCGTGCCCCGGTTCGGGAAGATCCCACATGCCGCGGAGCAGCTAGGCCCATGAGCCATGGCTGCTGAGCCTGTGCATCTGGAGTCTGTGCTCCGCAACGGGAGAGGCCACAACAGTGAGAGGCCCACATACAGCAAAAAAAAAAAAAAAAAAAAAAAAGAGAAAAAAATATATATATCTTTGAGATCTGCTTGCAGTATCTGGATTATTCAATATTTCTATAATGTTGCTCTGCTTGCAAGGCTGAGAGACTCCTCTTAGTGTGTAGAATGTGGCTCACAATGTCTAAATCTCACATGGGGATTTACAGAAAAATGCAAATTTGAAATAAAAAGTCAGAGTTAGAAACCAGGATATCTCAAGGTCATATGATTATTTTAATATCTTACTAACATCTGGTGACTGGGTAACCCAACTGAGAATTAGATAGATTCAGTAAGGACTAAAGGAAATTTGGATTATATCATGTTGATTTCATATATTTGTGTTTTAATTATTCCACATTTCTTCATCAAGAATTTCTCCAGCCATAAAACTTGTTTGAGTTTTTCTTTACTATATTTTAGTTTTACTAAGGAAATCAGAACAGTGTCATCCATTTGGTGGGATTCTACTACCCCACAATAGTGCTCTGATGTTCACAAAGTTCTATATCAACTTTTCTCCCCAAAATAACTCTATCTTCTCTTGATAAGTTTTTTCTTCCCCCTGTTTTTATGTGATTTTTAATATTCTTTTACATCAAAACACTTAATCCTAACATAGACTAACAAGGCAAATTTAAAAAGAAAAAAAAATTACGTATTTGGCATTTGTTCTCTAGAATGGTACATTTAGTATTGAACATTTGCATCCACCTTGAGTTGATTTTACAGTTTAACTCTCTGATGGCAATATTTCCAACTCTTTAAAGAAAAAGCTTACTGTCCTTTGAATGGACAAGAAACACTACATATAATTGTTATGAGACAAATAAAATGAGATCATGCAAGTGACAGTGTTTTATAGGCTACAAAGGACTCTACAAAGGAAAATAAGGACTCTAACTATATTCCATAATCAAAGAAAGTTCTGAATTTGCATAATGTATGGCAAGCAAGTTGAAACCAATTACTATCCTCACTGGCGAGTTAGTGTGATTGTCACTGCAAAATGATAATAAAAATCATGGTATCCTAATTCAGATTTTATAGTTTCTTACAGTATTTAAACAAAGCGGATATAAACTATATGTAATAAAAGTACAGGTTATCAGACACAACAAAATCAAAACTTTCTAGAAGTTAAAATTTCAAATATCAATTAACAATGTTTCCCTTGTAATGGTAATTTTGATATAATATAGTAGAACTTTTATACTTTAGCCTTGCATCCACACAATTTGACCAACTAAATCTTTTTACTTTGTTACTTTTAATTAAATGATAACAACCAATGAACTATACACTCAGAAAATAAAGAAATAACAGTTAGGGAAAATAAGAAGGAAGGAATAGTTAGATCAATCAGTTAGGATGAAGCAAGGCTTTCCCTTCCTAATGGTCTTTCAGGAAGTTGTGACAATTATTACAAGAATGTAATTTTTTTTTTAAATTTAAAAATGTTAAAAAACCCAAAAGGTCTATTCTCTATTTCCTGACATGTAATAATTACAGAAATTATTTATATTGTGTTGCTTATAAAATGGTAGGTAATGAATACACAGATACAAACACATATATATTTTTAATCTTGTTAGAAACGTGCTAAGGTAAATTCTACTAGTATACCTATTTTACATACAGGAAAACTAAAGTACATATAGGTAAAGTAATTTGTCCTGAAAATAGGCAAAATTTGAATCTAGGAAAGTTGGCTATACTGATC
The DNA here is from genome assembly GCF_011762595.2 of Tursiops truncatus. Lineage (NCBI taxonomy): Eukaryota > Metazoa > Chordata > Mammalia > Artiodactyla > Delphinidae > Tursiops > Tursiops truncatus. The sequence continues at coordinate 122,555,929 of NC_047037.1, forward strand.
ATAACTTAAATCCCATGTTAACTGATTTGCAAACCATTTATAACGACCAGTTACCTTTCTTTCTCAAACTCTCCATCATAACAACCATTTGAACTTCATTGGCTTCTGCTTACTTTTAAGGTCTTTGAAAACAAGGAAGTGATAATATTTAAAATCTTCATATTCCAGTTACTGAAGTTATCTACTGGCACATAATTGGTTATAAATAAATGTTTATTAAGAGAATGAATTCTACTTACAAATTAGTATGTCTTTACTGTATTCCTAACCCTATCTTAGAATGTCTTTCTCTTATTCATCAAAGGCTTGGTTAAATTTTCTTACCAGACTCATCATTACTCAAAATTTCATCAGGTCTCACACTGTGCTTCTCATGTCCTCCTCAATATTCTACAGGATTCTGTGTATATTTCTACAATACTGTTTTCCATTGTATTGTATTTTATTTGTGTGCATCCATATCCCCACCAGGCTGTTTCAGTGTAGGTATATCACTTAGCTATTGTTGTAGCCCCAGTGCCTAATAAAGTGCTTAATATTTGTAACTACCTAAAGAGTTCTGCAACTTGTTTGTCTTCAATGTTTTATTTTTTTAACATTTTTATTGGATTATAATTGCTTTACAGTGGTGTGTTAGTTTCTGCTGTATCACACAGTGAATCAGCCATGGGTATACATATATCCCCATATCTCCTCCTTCTTGTGTCTCCCTCCCACCCTCCCTATCGCACCCCTCTAGGTGGTCACAAAGCACCGGGTTGATCTCCCTGTGCTATGCAGCTGCTTCCCACTAGCTATTTATTTTACATTTGGTAGTGTATATATCTCAATGTTACTCTCTCACTTAGTCCTAGCTTACCCTTTCCCCTCCCCATGTCTTCAAGTCCATTCTCTACATCTGCATCTTTATCCCTGTCCTGTCCCTAGGTTCTTCACAACCTTTTTGTTTCTATATTCCATATATACGTGTTAGCATATGGTATTTGTTTTTCTCTTTCTGACTTACTTCACACTGTATGACAGTCTCTAAGACCATCCACCTAACTACAAAGAACTCAATTTCATTTCCTTTTATAGCTGAGTAATATTCCATTGTATATATGTGCCACAGCTTCTTTATCCATTCATCTGTTGATGAACACTTAGGTTGCTTCCATGTCCTAGACATTGAAAAATAGACCTGCAATGAACACTGTGGTGCATGACTCTTTTTGAATTATGGTTTTCTCAGGGTATACACCCAGTAGTGGGATTGCTGGGTCATATGGTAGTTCTGGTTTTAGTTTCTTAATGAACTTCCATTCTGTTCTCCATAGTGGCTGTATCAATTTACATTCCCAACAACAGTGCAAGAGGGTTCCCTTTCCTCTACACCCTCTCCAGCATTCATTGTTTGTAGAATTTTAATGATTGCCATTCTGACTGTGTGAGGTGATACCTCATTGCAGTTTTGATTTGTATTTCTCTAATGATTAGTGATGTTGAGCATCCTTTCATGTGCTTGTTAGCAATCTGTATATCTTCTTTAGAGAAATGTCTGTTTAGGTCTCCTGCCCATTTTTGGATTGGGTTGTTTGTTTTTTGACGTTGAGCTGCATGAGCTACATGAGCTGTTTGTATATTTTGGGGATTAACCCTTTGTCAGTTGCTTTGTTTGTAAATATGTTCTCCCATTCTAAGAGTTGCTTTTCGTCTTGTTTATGATTTCCTTTGCTGTGCACAACCTTTTAAGTTTCATTAGGGAGGTGGGTCAAAAAGGATCTTGCTGTGATTTATGTCATAGAGGGTTCTGTTTATGTTTTCCTCTAAGAGTTTTATAGTGTCTGGACTTACATTTAGGTCTTTAATCCATTTTGAGTTTGTTTTAGTGTACGGTGTTAGGGAGTGTTCTAATTTCATGCTTTCACGTGTAGCTGTATGGTTTTCCCAGCACCACTTATGGAAGAGGCTGTCTTTTCTCCATTGTATATTCTTACCAGCTTTATCAAAGAAAAGGTGGCCATATGAGCGTGGGTTTATCTTTGGGCTTTCTAAACTGTTCCATTGATCTATATTTCTGTTTTTGTGCCAGTACCATATTGTCTTGATTACTGTAGCTTTGTAGTATAGTCTGAAGTCTGGGATTCCTCCAGTTACATTTTTCTTTCTCAAGATTACTTTGGCTATTCAGGGTATTTTGTGTTTCCATACAAATTGTGGAATTTTTTGTTCTAGTTCTGTGAAAAATGTCATTGGTAGTTAGATAGGGATTGCATTGAACCTGTAGATTGCTTCTGTCTGTTTGTATCATCTTTAGTTTCTTTCATCAGGGTCTTATAACTTCATACAGGTCTTTTGTCTCCTTAGGTAGTTTTATTCCTAGGTATTTTCTTCTTTTTGTTGTGATGGTAAATTAGAGTGTTTCTTTATTTTCTCTTTCAGATTTTTCATCATTATTGTATATGAATGCAAGACATTTATGTGCATGAATTTTGTATCCTGCTACTCTACCAAATTCATTGATTAGCGCTAGTAGTTTTCTGGCAGCATCTTCAGGATTCTGTATGTATAGTATCATGTCATCTACAAACAGTGACAGATTTACTTATTCTTTTTTGATTTGGATTCCTTTTATTTATTTTTCTTCTCTGATTGTTGTGGCTAAAACTTCCAAAACTATATTGAATAATAGTGTAGAGAGTGGAAAACCTTGTCTTGTTCCTGATCTTGGAGGAAATGGTTTCAGTTTTTCACCATTGAGAACGATGTTGGCTGTGGCTTTGTCATATGTGGCCTTTATTATGTTGAGGTAAGTTCCTTCTGTGCTTACTTTCTGGAGGCTTTTTAGCATAAATTGGGTTGAATTTTGCCAAAAGCTTTCTCTGCATCTATTGAGATGACCGTATGTTTTTTCTCCTTCACTTTGTTAATATGGTGTATCATATTGATTGATTTGCGTATATTGAAGAATCTTTGCATTCCTGGGACAAACCCCTCTTTATCATGTTATATGATCCTTGTAATGTGCTGCTGGATTCTGTTTGCTAGTATTTTGTTGAGGATTTTTGCATCTATGTTCATCAGTGATATTTGCCTGTAGTTTTCTTTCTTTGGAACATCTTTGCCTAGTTTTGGTATCAGGGTGATGGTGGCCTCATAGAATGAGTTTGGGAGTGTTCCATCCTCTGCTATATTTTGGAAGAGTTTGAAAAGGATAGGTGTTAGCACTTCTCTGAACGCTTGATAGAATTGGCCTGTGAAGCCATCTGGTCCTGAGTTTTTGTTTGCTGGAATAATTTTAATCATAGTTTCAATTTCAGTGCTTGTGATTAGTCTGTTTTTATTTTCTATTTCTTCCTGGTTCAGTCTCAGAAGGTTGTGCTTTTCTAAGAGTTTGTCCATTTCTTCTATGTTGTCCATTTTACTGGCATACTGTTGTTTGTATTAATTTCTCATGATTCTTTGTTTTTTTGCAGTGCCAGTTGTGACTTCTCCTTTTTCATGTCTAATTCTATTGATATGAATGCTTTCCCTTATTTCTTGATGAGTCTGGCTAATCGTTTATCAATTTTGTTAATCTTCTCAAAGAACCAGCTTTTAGTTTTATTCATCATTGTTATTGATTCCTTCATTTCTTTTTCATTTATTTCTAATCTGAACTTTATGATTTCTTTCCTTCTGCTAACTTCAGTTTTTTGTTTGTTTGTTTGTTTGTTTGTTCTTCTTTCTCTAATTGCTTTAGGTGTAAGGTTACGTTGTTTATTTGAGACTTTTTGTGTTTCTTGAGGTAGAATTGTATTGCTATAAACTTCCCTCTTAGAACTTCTTTTGCTTCATCCCATAAGTTTGGGGTCATTGTGTTTTCATTGTCATTTGTTTCTAGGAATTTTCTCAGTGATCTTGTGATTATTTAGTAGTGTGTTGTTTAGCCTCCATGTATTTGTATTTTCTCAGATTTTTTCCTGTAATTGATATCTAGTCTCATAGAGTTGTTGTCGGAAAAGATACTTGATACAATTTCAATCTTCTTAAATTTACCAAGGCTTGATTTGTGACCCAAGATATGATCTATCTTGGAGAATGTTCCATGAGCACTTGAGAAGAAAGTGTATTCTGTTGTTTTTGGATGGAATATCCTATAAATATCAATTAAGTCCATCTTGTTTAATGTGTCATTTAAAGCTTGTGTTTCCTTATTTATTTTCATTTTGGATGATCTGTCCATTGGTGAAAGTGGGGTGTTATAGTCTCCTACTATTATTGTGTTACTGTCAATTTTCCCTTTTATGGCTGTTAGCATTTGCCTTATGTATTGATGTGCTCCTATGTTGGGTTCGTAAATATTTATAATTTTTATATCTTCTTCTTTGATTGCCCCCTTGATCATTATGTAGTGTCCTTCTTTGTCTCTTGCAATACACTTTATTTTAAAGTCTACTTTGTCTGATATGAGAATTGCTCCTCCAACTTTCTTTTGGTTTCCATTTGCATGGAATACCTTTTTCTAACCCCTCACTTTCAGTCTGTATGTATTCATAGGTCTGAAATGGGTCTCTTGTAGACAGCATAGATATGGTTCTTATTTTTGTATCCGTTCAACCAAGCTATGTCTTTTGGTTGGAGCATTTAATCCATTTACATTTAAGGTAGTTATCGATATGTGTGCTCCTATTACATATCAATAACTAAAGAAGTTCCTTTAGCATTTGTTGCCTAGAGAAGTTCCTTTAGCATTTGTTGTAAAGCTAGTTTGGTGGTGGTGAATTCTCTTAGCTTTGCTTGTCTGTAAATGTTTTAATTTCTCCATCAAATCTGAATGAGCTCCTTGCTGGGTAGAGTAATCTCGGTTGTAGGTTTTTGCCGTTTATCACTTTAAATATGTCTTGCCACTCCCTTCTGGCTTGCAGAGTTTCTGCTGAAAGATTAGCTGTTAACCTTTTGAGGATTCCCTTGTATGTTATTTGTTGCTTTTCCCTTGCTGCTTTTAATATTTTTTTTTTCTGTTTGATTTTTGATAGTTTGATTAATATGTGTCTTGGCATGCTTCTCATTGGATTTATCCTGTATGGGACTTTCTGTGCTTCCTGGACTTGATTGACTCTTTCCTTTCCCATATTAGGGAAGTTATCAACTCTAATCTCTTCAAATATTTTCTCAGTCCTTTTTTTTTTTTCTCATCTTCTCCTGGGGCCTCTATAATTTGAATGTTTGTGCATTTAATATTGTCCCAGTGGTCTCTGAGACTGTCCTCAATTCTTTTCATTCTTTTTTCTTTATTCTGCTCTGCAGTAGTTATTTCCACTATTTTATCTTCCAGGTAACTTATCCGTTTTTCTGCCTCAGTTATTCTGCTCTTGATTCCTTCTAGAGACTTTTTAATATCATTTATTGTGTTGTCCATCATTGTTTGTTTGTGCTTTAGTTCTTCTAGGTCCTTGTGAAATGTTTCTTGTACTTTCTCTATTCTATTTCTAACATTTTGGATCATCTTTACTATCATTGCTCTGAGTTCTTTTTCAGGTAGACTGGCTATTTCCTCTTCATTTGTTTGGTCTGGTGGGTCTCTACCTTGCTCCTTCATCTGTTGTGTATTTCTCTGTCTTCTCATTTTGCTTAACTTACTGTGTTTGGGGTCTCCTTTTTGCAGGCTGCAGGTTTGTAGTTCCCGTTGTTTTTGGTGTCTGACCCCAGTGGGTAAGGTTGGTTCAGTGAGTTGTGTAGGTTTCTTGGCCACTCACAAAATTCTTAAAAACACTACCATCAGAAGAAAGAAATTTCATACCATTCATTTCCTCAGCAGTGATTTGCCTGCGATGTGCAGCAAGCAGACTTCAGCAGCTGATTTACACAGTTGGAGCACAGGAGGAGCCAGGATGTCCTGGAGGGACAAGCTGGTTGAGGCTCCAGCGACAGGCTGATCTAGGGGATCCCAAGCACTGCTCCCACTGTGTGTGATTTGTGGGTGGTTGATGGATTTGCATTCGGGTTCCAGTCCTGCATTTCTTATATTGCCTCTTAACACCGGACCTGGTGCTCCCAGTTTGTGTGCAGATGTTGGTAAGTAACGTGTAATCCAATTTTAGTTTTTTCACTGCCTGCCTGTCATTGAGGGTATATAGAGCTGTGGTCATGAGCTGCCTGTCAGTGGCACTACTGTGCCAGGTGTGTACCCAGATCTCCCATTGGTATTCAGTGACCATTTCCCTCACATTAAGGGCCAAACTTCAAACCAAGCCTGATTACTTCAAAGTCCTGGAGAATACAACATATAGGTTCTGCAACCCCACCAGTCACTTTCGTCCACAGCTGCCAGTCACAGTCACCTCAACACCAGCTCTACGACAGCAGGAGATGAGCTGTCTTCAATGTTAAGAGACATAATCTAATATTGGTGTGGCTGAGACTCTATATATTAAATAATTAAATCCATTTTAAGATACATAATTATTTCTAATTTGTAAAAAATATGTAAAAGGAACAAAAGTGAATCTCAGAATTCAGTAGAGAAGCTACAAGCCATATAAGCTATAAGCATAATTATTTTTGATGTTTGGGTAGTGGAAAAAATAGATTTTAAAATCATAATTGTGATGGGACATCACCCTGCCACTTGAAGATGATGCCCTTGGTCAAGACACCATATTGCTTAGGCTGTTTTGCATTTTGAAGTTAACAATACATATTTATAAGGTTGTTTTAAGGGTGAACTGAAATATATGTGAAAGAGTTTTGTAAAATGTCAGAATATAAGTTCATCCAAAACTAAGTAAAGTATAAGACCCCAAGCTGTCATAGCCTCAATGCATACATTAAAACCATGGCTTTAAACAGTTTTGAATCTGAAGTACAGTTTGTGTGTGTATTATAATTTTATATTTTAATAATATAATAAGTGTATATTTTGGACTAATATATATGTAAAATACATATATGTATATAATTTCACAAAATAATAATTTTGTTTGACTACCATGAACTTTGATCTATTCTATTCTATGCTATTATTTTCTTCAATGATATTCATCATTCTTTTAAAAATGCTCTTTGAGAAACAATTAAATAACTGATTTTTCTACACACAAATGAGTCAAGTACCAGAGTTTGAAAGCCACTGTGTGACAGTCCCATCTTACTTTGTAGAAAGTAACTGGTGATATCATGGAAAATAAGTATTTCAATGAATTATGAAAATTAGTAGGTAGTCATTAGGAAAATTCACAGGTATTCTGGTTTTCCCTTTTTTCTTTACACAGTCATTAAAACTGAACTTCCTCTCTCTACTAGTAAGTAGTCAAGGTCATGATTCTTACTTTGACAAAAAATTATAAGAAGAAGTGACACGTTTTACTTCTAAATAAAGGCATTAAGAAGCTGTAAAATTTACCACTTTTCCTTTTATTGCATGAGGCTTTGGTCTCAGAGTGAGAAGACATGGGCACAAGATCAGATGGTTCCTATAGGACATGTAGCATGAGTAAGAAATAAACTTACCTTATACTGACTGGTAAAGAAATTGAGGGTCATATTTTGTTGATGTAGCAAACCCAAAGTCATTAACTTGGAATGCTATTCACATGGAGACAAATGAACTCTGATTGGATGTTGAGAGACCTATATTACATAGTGGTATATATATATATATATATATATATATATATATATATATATATATATATATATATATATATATATATATATATATATTAAATGTTACCTGTAGAAACTCAGAATACAGGTTATCTGTCTAATACGCTTGTAGTACTAGGACAAAGAGTTGGAAATTAGAGTGTTTGTAGGGTGTGTCCCTTGTTGTTGCTTCATTTGCTGTTAATTATCTTGGGAGCAGGCATAAAAGGGAAGAAGAGAGATAACATATAAATTCAGAAAATGCAGTGTTGCAAGCTACTTCTTAACTCCAAAGGGAAATGATAAGCCTGAGTAGGATCTTTAACAACAGCAAAAAATTAATTCTGCCTTGAGGCAAAGATGTGACTGTCAAAGCCATTGGGAAATCTCAGAATTCTCAGTATAAAAACCAACTGATAGTATGCCACCTGTGATGGGTAACCTTATGTATCAACTTGTCTGGCCCACAAAGTACCCAGATATTTGGTCAAACATGATTCTGGGTGTTTTTGTGAGGGTGATTTTGGATATAATTAACATTTAAATCATAGACTGAGTAAAGGAGATTGCCCTTCCTAATATGGATGGTCTTCATCTAATTAGTTTAATGCCTGAATGGAACAAGAAGGCTGACCCTTTCTTAAAGAAAAGAGAGTTCTTACCTGATTACCTTCCAACTGGGACATCAGTGTTTTTCCTGCCTTTGGACTTGAGCTGAATCATGGGCTCTTCTTGTGTCTCAAGCCTGCCCACATGCAGATGAAAAGTACAACATTGGCTCTCTTCATTCTGGCCTCTGAACCAGTACTAAAACTAAACCATTGGCTCTACTGGATCCCCAGATTGCTGGTTGCCAACTCACCTGCAGCTCTTGGGACATGACCACTTCCAGGTTCCATAGTCATATGAACCAATTCCTTATAATAAATCTCTCTCATTCTTTCTCTCTCTCTCTCTATATATAGATAGATCCAGATATAGATATAGATATATCTCCACATCCATATATGAGACCATATATAGTCTTATATATATGATATATGACTAATATACCTAACACGCCACCCAATCATTTCAATAGAAAATAATTCTCAAAGAAAATAGACTAAAGCTTTTCATTTCTTCTCATACTTGATAGATTAAAAATACAAGCAATTAATACATGCAAGCAATTTATATGAAGACAGAAGCATGGATACCAGAAACAAACAATGGTTCTACCTGACACAATAGAAGGAGATAGAAAAATAACTAAATTTCAATTAAAAATTGGTCCAGTGTTTAAGACTTTGTGCTCCCAATGTAGGGGGCCCGGGTACGATCCCTGGTCAGGGAACTAGATCCGGCATACCAAAACTAAGAGCCCACATGCCATAATGAAGATCCCATATGCTGTAACTAAGACCCAGCATGGCCAAATAAATAAATAAATTGGTCTGTTGTTTCACCTATTCACATAATCCCATCTAGGAGCTGATGACATTCTGACAGTGGGGAAAAATAAAAGGAGAAGAAAAAGTAACTATAAAGTTTTTGGGTAATCAGAAAGTTTACTCTTTTATTACCTTGTAGAAATGTACTGACAAGAGTTTTAGAGGTTCCAAGTTTAAAACATTTCTATATTAACACACAATTCAGGAGTATTTACGATTTAGCATGACACAATCTATGCAGAAGGTGGGAAAGCTATATGAAGATGTTGTCAGTCATGTCTTTTTCATTAATTATGTATGAGATTGTGAAAATATATTTAAATTTTATGTGCCTGACATAACAGATCTATAAAAGTAGGAAATGAGATTAATTATTCATGCTTTCTGCTTCTGTTGTATATATAATTTGTTTATTATTTTTATTGCCGGACAGTATTCTACTTGTCACTATATCATTATTTGTTTATCCATTTATCCATCTCCTGCTCATGAACTTTTGGATGTTTTCCAAATTTTTGTTATTATTACATATATATATATATATATATATTTTAAACTATAGTATATATAACATTTTATCACACTTACTGAAATAAGAGAGGATTCTGCATTGACAGAATTATAGTATTGTCTCAAAATGGAAAATATAAAAGGGTATTTAAAATTTTTGTAGGGCCTGAGCTTGTTGATTTTCAATCTGATTTTGCAAGGTAGAAAACTGAAAGGGATTATGCAAAGTTTGTGACATGATAGCTTTGGAAATATGGGCAGAGTGAAGTGAAAGTCTTGAGCAAGTCTTGATGGGCAAAGCTCATCAAGGGACATCTAGCTGTGTTGACTATTTACTCCCCAGAAACTATTGGCACAGTATGTTGATCAAATGAACTGCAGTTTATTTAGCTGACAATAGTAAGATAGTAAATTAACTATCTTATTAGGGTCTCAAAATGGAAAATTAGGGCAACATGTTTTTAAAGTTTTAGCACTTGGCCTAGGTCATTTTTGAGATGTTTGGAGTCTTACAAAACAAGACTCCAAATGGTTATAATTGAGTAGAGTTATAACATCATATCTTTGGGTTTGTGCATGCAGCAAAGAGAGAGACTTGAAGCAAGTCCTGACTAGCAAATAGTTATTCTTGATAAGTAAGTTGTTTAGTGGATTGATGTGGATTTGTTGGGTCCCCCAAAAAGTTATATTAAAATCCTAACATCTAGTACCTAGTAAAGTGAGTTTATTTGAAAACAGTCTTTACAGAAGTAATTAGTTAAAATAAAGTCATACTGGATTAAAGTGGGTCTAATCCAGTGACTGGTGTTTTCACAGGGATAAAGAACGGAGACCCAGACACACAGAGAGAACACCATGTGACAAATAAAGGCAGAGATTGGAATGATGTATCTTCAATAAGAAAAACAAGGATTTCCTGCAACCTCCAGAAGGATGAGTCAAGGAAAGCTCTTCCCCTGGAGGCTTCAGAGGGAGCATGGTCCTATTTGATTTCAGACTTCTGGCCTCAAACACTTTGAGACAATAGATTCCTATGGTTTGAAGTCACCCAATTTGTGGCAACTTGTCATGGTAGCCCCAGGAGGCTAACACATGAATTCACAGTCTTATTTTCTAGGAGGACATATATCTTGGAGAAGGCAGCTAATTTATTTTTTCTCAGTCCTAGCATTTTTTTAATATAGGGATGGGGAAAGATATCAATGCCCAGCATTGTTTAACACAGATGAGAGTTAATTATGTTAGTTTCAATTCTGTTACTCTATTTTTTTCTTCACTATCAAAAAGTAATTTAATTTCTGACAAACTAGTATGTTCATAAATCAAGCACATAAGGGCACATTTGCAGCAATCTATTTATATGTGTATATTTACATATGCATACACATATGTATTTTTATATTACATACTACATGTATGTTAGCTAGATAGATCTATTTAAAGTTCATTCAAAAACCTCAAAATGTTTCTACTTGAAATATCCATAATATTAAGAGTAGGCTAGGTAAATAATATTTGACTGATTTATCTAAACATATCTATTTTATTTCTATAAAGACATATAATAATTCATTAAAGAAAAAATAAACATATAACTAGAAAGGAAGGTATAATTTTTAACATATATCCATCTCCTGAAACAGTTGGACAGAAGTGATTATTCACTAGTTGATAAATACTGTGCCTTAGGTATTCAGTTATAAGAACAAACTATTGCTTAGATATAGAACTGGATTGGTGTCTGACAGAAAGTCAGCCTTTGAAAACCTTGATAGTTCCAAAAATAAGGTCAATTTTCAACATTCTCTCTAACAGGGGCCCTTTCTTGTAGACATAGATAAAATCAAGCACAGATAGTAAATAGTGTAGATTCCAATGAAATACAGGAGAAAATCAGAATGAATAAACTACGATGTAGATAGAAGAAGAGGAAATTTATTTTTTGATGTCCTGAGAAGGAAATGCGTAGATGATAAACCACCAATTTGCTCTTAGGGAGGATTACCAGAGTAAGGAAAATGAATTGGCGTGTGTCCTTAGGGGGGCAAACCAGTGCTACGTCTGAAGTGTATTATTCTAGTTTCTATATTAATGACTTAATCTGTGTGGCATAAGAATTGATTGTTTTCTGTTCTCTCTCTCCCGAACTCCCATCTCTCTCTGTCTCTTTGTCTCTCACTCTCTCTCCATTATATAATGATTCAGTTACTCAGCAAATGTGACCCTGTTTCTTGTGCTTTTGCCTGAAAGGAGGAAATTTCTTCTTTCTTTTATGAGTTCATTGCCTGGGCTAATAATTAAATCGACACAAGACAGATTAATAGGAGAAAAGAAAAAAACAAATGTAATTCATAGGTATGGAGGCCTTACAGAAATGGAACCTAAGCAGTGACAAGGAAGGTAGCTTTTACACCTTTTAGACAAAAATGAAAAAAAAATTGTGAGGAATTAATTGAACAAAGAAGCTTAGGCTTTAGTGCTTAATTAGTGAGGAATTCAAACAGTTTGGAGTAGCAAATTACTAAAGAAGTAACAAGGTTTGTTTGTACACATTTCATGGCCCTGAATTCCTTATTTCTGGTGATGAGTATGTCTCTCTCCTGGTACAGGGAGGGAACCTTTTACATGGGCCATTTATTTCCTGCTTTCAGAAGGGACGGAGAGAAGGAGGATCAGAGTGTTCTTTTTACATCAACCAATTCTCAAGTAACTTTAATGCAAAATAGTATGCCACCATGGAATATTTTGGAGTGGCCTGCTGTGAGACACAACACTTGTAAATGGAGGAGACTAACAAGAATACAGTTGTAAGCAGCTGTAAAACTTTTGGGAAATGGGGAAATTTTAGATTATATGAAAATAGTAAATATAAGTCCATGGACATGTAGTGAATTTTAGTGAATCAAATAATGTTTTATCAAAATTCCAAAGGTTTGATTGACTAATTTGAATAGAAAACTGATTCTTAAAAAGGAAAATCATGGTTACATACTGGAAATAAAGGAAATACTGATATTACAGTGGAAGTTACATTTCATACCTATGCTTTCTAGAAGAAAACACAACAAACAAACAAATTAAAAAACACAGACAGCTGCATTTCAACTTTGAAGAAGTGATGGATGTGGAAAGAAAGGGGAAAGGTGGGATGGAAGATGATGATAGTGTGTGAGAGAGTTGATTTACACTAATTTTGGTAGTTGATAATAAATGAAGCTTGTGGTAGCCTTGGTTGGAACAAGGTCCAAATTGAATGTGAATACTCTTAAGTTTTAAAATGACCCATTAACTGACACCTGGGTCTGTCCTGGATTTTCTGTCCTCACTACCCTGATCTACTTTCTCTCCTTCTTCACCCTTCATTGTGTCCTGAAGGCTGATCTGTATAAACTTGATCAATAAGATCTCTTCTCTTCTGGCTTTGCATTTGTTTTGGCCAATGGAGAGCCCTGGTCAGAAATCAGAAGAGTGTGAGTTTGTTCTAGTTTTCCTTAATTATCTTTCCTATGTTACCACCTGGAGCTGAATGTCTCACTACCCTGTAAGGAGAATCTTTCCACACACTCTCTTCTCAAGTTCATTAACCACTCTTTGTCTTTGAGTCTAATAGATTTGTGCTCTAACTAGCCCTAAGATATTGTACTATCTGTTTCAGTTCCACTACATTCTATCCACATGTCTGTAAATAGTCCCTTTCTTAATATCTTTTCTCAAATTTATTGTTTCCTAACTTTATTGAGTAATAATTGATAAATGTAATTAAATAAAGTTGGAGTATACAACGTGGTGATATGATATACATATATATTATGGAATGATTACCAAGATCAAGATAATGAACACATCCTTCATCACATATAGTTAACCCTTTTTTTATGTGTGTGGTGTGGTGAAAATATTTAAGATCTATTCAATAACTTTCAAGTATACAGCACTGTATTATTAACTAGAGTCACCATGTTGTACATCAGATCCTCTGAACTTCCTCTTAATCATCTGCTTCTTGCTGGACCCTGAGTTGCACAGGGTCTTGAGCCACTTAGTTATAATTTCACAGAAATTTTGGAGTTTTATCTTAAAGGCATAATAAAGACATTCAAAAGGCAATAATGTTTTTAAGATTGGACTCTAAAAAAATAAAAGAAAATTTGAGACTTCCATGAAAACATTTTTGTTGTAATTTTAATTCATAATAAATACTATTCCAAATGTAAAGATATCTCTGAAGTGCACATTTTGGTTAGAAAGAGAACATTATCTTCTTTTTCTAAGAATCCTACATTAGTTGGCTGAAAGCCTATTCACAAATATTTATTTTCCTTCCCAATTCACCTTTCTCTTCTTACCATCTACATTTTTTATCCATTGCTTTATGCACTCAGTAGGTACCTCTAAAACTAACCATGAGGGTCCATACATATTTATTCTTTACTTAGCTAGATTTACCTCTACATAAAATAAATAAACAAATAAAACAAGTATTATGATTCCCATTCAGGAAATCATGATGAGTGCATGATATAAACTACATAATCTGTTCTAAAGTCAGGTACATTTACTTTATATATAAAATAGCAAACAGATGATAGATATATAGATAAACAGATGATAGATAGATAGATAGATGATAAATGATAGATGATAAAGAGGATTGTAAACTGGAAAAAAAAAGAGACAAAATAAAGATGTCTGAGAACTAGGCATGAAACAGGAACATTAAACATGGGTTCAGTCCTCTTGCCTGCAGAGCAATGGATTTAAAAGGGGTCAATGGGGCCAGTGATTTTACCTTAGTGGGGTGATAAGAAGCAACATCATCCCAAATGCGATAGGTGACTAGAGTAAGAATCACTGCAAAGCTCTGTGGTTTATTGTTGCTTAACAAAGGCATATTTTGATATCTAAACTAAAGAAGCAACTGAGAGCTGATAACAGCTGGATCATTTCAGTATTATATAGACACCAAAGGAAATAATAAGGAAATACATTAGAGCAAAAAAATTGATGCAAAATTTTCCTTTACATTAATTTTCCAACATTCTTTGTTTAATGAATTTAAGATAGGATTACTTAGATCATATAGTTTTAAAATTTCAGAACTAAAAAGGCTATGAGCAATTATTATGCTAAATATATTTTCAGGATCTCATAGGTAATTAATAAAGAAGACATGATTGCAAGTGTTTTGCTTCAGCTTTCCCACCTTTTGCACAGATCATCTTGTGCTTTCCTTAATTAACTCTGTAAACGTAGATGCTTATGTGAGGCTTTTCATACTTACGTGAGGCTTTTCTCACTTCCACAACACAGCTGTTTTCATTCACTAACACTTTAATTATGACAGAAAATTTGTCTAAGTCCTAAATTAGTGATAGATTAAAGTACCAGTGGAGTAAATATTTCAAAAGTTTAACCAATCAAGATGTTTTTTGAGAATGTAACAACTAAAAATGGATAAGCAGAAAAAATAACTCATTAAAATATTTTACTTGTCCATTTCTCATTTATTTATTAAAAAATGTGTCAAGTAGTTATTATGAACCTGATACAGATTTAGATGTTATTAACACAAATATTGAAGAGAGAAATTTAAAATAATTTCAGATAGTGATAAGTGAACTAAAGAAATTAAAATGTTAATGAGCCTCAGCAAAATCAAAGTCAAAGAATGCTAATTCATCAGATAAAGCAACTCTTGTTACATGACAATTGAGCAGAGACATAATTGCTGGGATAGTCAAAGTCAAAAGATTAAAATAATAACAAAGTCTCTATAGTGAGTAAAAAGAGAAGCAAAAACAAGTGCAAGAACAAAAACTTGGTATAACCTGAGAACCACAGTAAAGATAGTGTGGGGGCAGCAAAACTGAGAAAAAAGATCAGCTTATGTAGGAAATTTTAGACCATGTTAAAGTTATATGGGTGTTATTCAAAGGAAAAGGTGGTAAACTTTTGCAGGTTTTTGTTTCATTACTTTAAAAAAAAATCAGGCTTGAAGAATACATGATTTGGGAGTTTAAAAGTTTACTCTCTTACTCTAGTCTTGAAAAAAAAGTTCAGACAGTAGAAGAGAAAACAATTCTCAAAAACTTAAATATTCTGATGTATACAAATGGTTGGGAAATTTATGAAAAACGGAACTGTTGTATCAGTCATCAAGAAGATGCAAATTGTGGGGAATATGTCATGTATTCAGAAACATGACATTTGTGAGTGTAAATTAGTACAGTCAGTTTGAAAAATTATGAGTATCCATTAAAACTGCACATTTGCCTAATCTATACCTTTGCAAAATAATTCCAGGTTACACTCAACAGGAACAAGCACATACATACACCAGTGGACATATTCAAGAATGTTCAAAAGAACCCTATTTATCATAGCCCTCAACTGGAAACTACTTCAGTGTCCATCAGTAGAAAATAGACCCTATATTATGTTGTAATAACTCAGTAAGAATGCAGAAACTAGGTATATTCACCTTAATAAAATGATGGACAAGAAATAATATTCATAGGATTTCTATGTGGTAAAAGATTGTATATGGAGTAAAAAGAAGATATTGCTGTAATTAGGAATAATGGTTGTGGCTTGCACTAGTTGTGGGAGGGGGCGGGATGGTTGGATATTCACCATATATTTTGGAAGGGCAACATTTATATAACATGTTAGGTTAAATATAATTATTTGTAAAACTGAATTTGGGTCTTACTTCTAGATATGCATAAAAGATGTCTCAGGAATAAGATAAAGACTATAACAATAGAAACTAAAGTTACAATATTTTATTTATGAACTGTTAACAAAATATACTTGAATTTTATGAAAAAATCCCATCTTTTAAATTATTTTAAGGTTTTAGAAAAAATAACTTATTGCAATTCCTAATTTGTTCCATAATTTCATAAAGAGTGGTTTCTTTTACCTAATAACTAGTTTAAGAAAATTATCATTCTAAATTCTCTCTCCCTTCTTCAATATGGCATTTTAACTGTTCTTAGCATCTCCTCTATGAATTGTCCTCCAAATAGGGCAACTTAATATAGCTCAAAGGTCCAGACTTTCCACTTTTGGAACAAAGGGGTCAGGAATAACACTTTAGGTAATCATCTAATGGCTAGATTAATAGAACAAAAGCACTGGAAAATGTCACGTTGCAGAAATGCCTGAAAGACTGTCATGGGATGTTAACAAAGAGAAACCTAATAGTTTCCTTTTCCTTCACTCCTCTCTGTCCTCATCTACCACATGACCATCAGCCCTTTAGTGTGTCTGAATCAGTTTCTATTGCTGCAATTAAAAACTACCAGGAGTTTAGTGTCTTCAAAAAACACAAATTCATTATTTCAAGGTTTCTATATGCAAGATGTCTAGACATGACGTAGCTGGTCCTCTAAAAGATGGCAATGAAGGTGTCACTCAGGGCTGGGTTATCAGCTCAAGGCTCTATGAGAGAGAAACATATTCTAAGCTTACCTGTTTTTGGCAGCATTCTGTTTCTTGAAGCTTTAGAAATGAGACCTTTAGTTTCTTGCTGACCATTAGAGGCTATTCTCAGTTCCTCATCGTGTGGACCTTCCGACAGGCTGTTTGCTTCATCAAGGCAAGTAAGAGAGTGAGAGACTCCAGCAAAATAGGTACTACAATCCTATGTAAATTAATCACATAATCCTTTGTGATGTCCTTTCACTTTTGACATAGTCTATTGGTTAGAAGCAAGTCACAGATCCTGCTGGTACTCAGATAGAGGGGATCACACAAGGGCTTGAACACAAGGGAATTTGGATCATAAGGGTCACTCTAGAAGACTGCCCAACCCTGTCCACCCTCTAGCCTCCAATGATTCACATCTGTCCCACATGTAAATTACTTGTACCTTCCTTGTTTCAAATGCTCGCTAAGAGATTTAGTCCAATATAGTGTCTGCTCAAAGTCCACACCTCATCATAGAGATTGTAGGTAAGTAGTGTTATCAGCCTGCTTATTGGCAATTGAATTTGGGGTGTACTTATAGTTCTTACTATCTCTGTCCCTTCCACCCCTAATTGCTTTTTCTGCTGAAATAATTTTCTCAAAAACTCTGTGTATCTCCCATGGAATTAATTGAAGTTCATTCTCTACACAAAATCCCTAGTAAGGGGTAATTCTGAGTTAAGTCCTTCTCTATCTTGAGCTCTGGCTGTGCTGGCTGAGGGACATTGCTCTTGTTTCCTAGAGATATTATGGTTTGATTGAGAGATTTTATAAGACACATCCTTAATCTCTTAAAAGGAAACTTTGCATGATTAAATATTCTTACATTTTAACATTTCTGACTATTTAGGACAAGGTTACACTATCACACTCTCAGCTATTTCTCTAGGCATTTTTTCCTGACAGTGCTCAGAAGGCATTTCTAAATTTTTGCATACTTTCCCATTGGGAGTGGCTGAAAATGTCCCAAATCATTACATCCTAGTTTTAGTTTTTCTTGTTTAACAGATCTTTCTGAAATTTGTCTCATTTCTCTTGAATTTTGCTATAAGCACGAAAAAGAAACCAGGCAACATCTTCTCCACTCTGCTTGGACATCTCGTTAGATAGGTCACCAAATTCTTTAGGCTCACATTTTACTTTCCATATTGTTATAGACAGTAGAGTTGCTAAGGTTCTGCAACTGTGTAATAAGGATCCTCATTCCTTTCTGTTCCAATAGCATGTTCTTTGTTTCCTTTGTAGCATGATCCAAGTTCAGATTTGTACAGTCAGTGAGCCTTCCCAGTCTGCATTTTTACAGCACAGATTTCTAACAACCTGTTCAATATGATTTAGATTTTGTCTATCAGAGTCTTCAAAATTCTAGCCTCCATCCACCACCAATTTTCAAAGTCATTCCCACATGCGTAGGTATCTGTTATGGCACTGACCCTCTTCCATGTACCAGAATCTATACTAGATTCATTTTGCTCAATAACAAATTACTACATACTGAGGTACTTAAAACAACACACTCTTATTCATAGTTTCTGAAGGTCATGTGTCCAGATATGACATATCTGAGTTCTCTAAAAAGTTGCAGTCAAAATATTGGCTAGATATAGGTTCTCAGCTGAAAGCTCAAATGTGAAGGATTCTGCTTACAAACCTGAATTTTTGTTAAAAGAATTACTTTCTGGCTGTCTTCTGGATACCCCCCTTAGTTCCTAGAGGCCACCTTCAGTTTCTTGGCATGTGGGTCTCCATCATGCCTGTTTTCTTCTTGAAAGGTTGCAAGGAAATGAGAGATTTCATCAAGATGGATGCTACACTTTTTTAATATAACTATATAATCTAGTATGCATAATCACTTATGTCCTGTCAACTTTGCCATATCCTACTGGTTAAAAGCAAATAATAGGTCCAAAAAACACTCAAAGAGAGAAGATCATGAACATAAGTGAATATCAGGAGGTAGTAACCATGGGGTGCACCCTAAGAATGAATCCACTATGAGGTCCACCCTTACAATCTCTTTTGAACTCTGGTCTTGATATTTTCTGAGGAACAAACATTTTACATGTGTTATTTTCTTAACTTCTTACAACAATGTCTAATTAGATGTTACTATTACTCTTATTTCACACGTGAGAAAATGGAGGTGATTAATTTGATAATGTTACTCCAAGAAGTATGTGATCATGTCTAATTTTTCAATTAGCAGAACTTTTTGCAAGAATTTAAATTTGTGATGTCTCTAAATTATAAAAATGAAGAAAGATATAGCTAGGTTTATTTGGAGAGCTCAATATACATTGCTTGCATTGTATAGTTACACTATTCATGGAAAATAAATGTTACACTATCTAATTCAACTGATATTTGATGTCTGGAATGAGATGCCCCTCACCTTTTTGCTCAGGTCTGATGTTTGCATTTGTATCTTTATGTGGAAGCTGTAAGGTCATAACATAGCTGAAAATGTTATACTTTTAAACAATAAAGTATTCCCCCCAGCACTCCTTTTTGTCATGACTTTACAATTTCCAAATAACCCCCTTATCTTTCCAACTAAGATAAGGTATGGTCTTCAATACTTTCTGATTCTTAGTACTGTGGCAAGAATCAGATCTTGAATATAAGAATACAGTGCTCAAATCCTTCCCACTGCTTTTATCTCCCAAATAGCAGTATTTCATTGATAAAATAGCAAAATTCAGAAGCAGCAAGCAAGCATGATTTCTTTCAAGATAAATAGAGCCTACCAGAATGGCTGATCCCAAAGATCATGCCTTTGGCAGGTGTTTTCTCTATTCTTTCACTGATGGCAGTCATTTAAGATTTTAGAAGGGTTCACTACTATAAATAACTACTATAAATAGTAATCTACTACTATAAAGTCTGCATTGGTAGTGCAGAGTAAAGTTAAGCAAGTAAAGTTGCTTGCCAAAGTATAATAAATTATTTTGAGTTCTTACTGATATCAATGTCTGGGTATATTCTTTAGCTTTTTACCAAAGACAGAAAACTCATCAAAAAACCTTATTCTTCCTCATTTATGTAAGATGGTCCATTATATATACAGAGTGCATATCATATAAAATGTTGAAATATACTTCTAAAACTTGCTAACAGATAAATAATGCCATCTGACATTTAAAGGAATTAAATATATAGCTCCAGTTTTTTTTTTTCATTCAATAAATATTACTTGGGTTTCTCCTACATACTATATTATATCCCAGGGGTTCATAAATAGTCATGAAATATGTTATCAGACAGATGCTTTAAAGAAGATCCTTGTATCTCACTCCTTCATTAATTTAAAAGATAAATTTAAAAATTCTATAATTAGAAGTAAAAGTTTTGCGACGTGTTCTACAACTCAAGAAGTTTGATCTTTTATACGATGTGTATTAACTGTGTCTTGCACTTTCCCTCCATGACCTCACAGTGTTAACCACAGACTTCTTATTGAAGGAAAAAGCAATTGTTACATAATGAGTCCTACAGAATTATAAAAATACCTCTGAAGGAAAAAAATTGAAGAAAGCATAATTATACCCATATTTTCTGTGAAATGGTTTCTCAGAGCAATGTGCTTGTAGCAATTAAACACATTGCCCCTTAAACATTATTCTTTTTTTTTCTGCAGTAATAGAAACTCTAGCTTATTATTTATTTGTTTTAGCATCTTTACTGAGATATAATTCACAAACATAAGATTCACCCACTTAAAGTGTACAATTTGATGCTTTTTTTCTATATTCACAAAGTTTTGCAACCATCACCAGAAACTAAGTTTAAAGCACTTTACCTCAAAAGGAAACTCCTATCTTTTACCAGTCACTTGCTATTCCTATCCTTCTAAATCCTAGGAACCACTAATCTATTTTCTGTCTCTATAAGATTTGTCTATTCTGGATATTTCCTAAAAGAGAAGCAATGCAATGTGTGACCTTTTATCATTAGCCTCTTTCAATTAGTATGATGTCCTCAAAACTTATCCATATTTTATCATGTATCAGTAATTCATTCCTTTTTTATTGTTGAATAATATTCTATTATAAGAATAAAACACATTTTGTTTACCCAGGTATCAGCTGATGGACATTTGTGTTATTTCCACTTTTTAACTATCATAGTCAAATAATTCTGCTATGAAGATTTATGTAGAAAATTTTGTGTTAACTTATGTTTTCATTTCTCTGTAGTAGACATACACTACCATAGACTGAATGTTTGTATTCCTCCAAATTCATGTGTTAAATGCCCAATGTGATTATATTAGGGGGCTGGGCTTTTGGGAAGTGATTAAGTTATGAAAGTGGAACCCTAATGAATAGAATTAATGCCCTTATAAAAGAGTCCCCAGAGAACTCCCTTATACTTTCTGCTATGTTAGGACACAGTGAAGAGATGGCCATCTATGAACCAGAAAGTAGAGTAGGCTCTCATTAGACACTGAATCTGCCTGTGCTTTGATATTGGACATTCCCAACTCCAGAACTGTGAATAATAAATGTCTGTTGTTTATAAGATATCCAGTCTAGGATACTTTTTAATAGTAGCCTGAATAAACTAATACAGAAATTGGTACCAGGAGTAGGGTGATAAGCTATCCCTGGTGTCAGGTTGATTACAGTGAACTGCATCCATCATTGGAAGGGGAGAGGTTTTGTCCTGACTGAAATAAACACATGCACTGGATATGGATTTGCCATCCTTGCACACGATGCTTTTTCCAAAACCATCATTTGTAAATTTATAGAATATCTTATCCACTATCATGGTATTCCATATAGTATTGCTTCAAATCAAGGTACTCATTTTACGACAACAAAAAAAGCATGGAAATGAGCTCATGATCATGGAATTTATTGGTCTTACCATGTTCCTTCCAAAACATAATGACCTTCCAGAGACAGGTATGCTTCCAACAGGAGACATAATAATTCTATTGCACTGGAAGTTAAGACTTCCACTTAGCCACCTTGGGCTCCTCATGCCTAAGAATGAACAGACAAATATGGGAGTTACAGTGTTGGCTGGGGTGATTGATCCTGAATACCAAGAGCATATTGGACTACTATGAACAATGAAAGTAAAGAAAAGTATGTCTGGACTATAGGAAATCCCTAAAGGTGTCTGTTAGTATTACCATGCCCTGAGATTAAGGTTAATGGAATACTATAACAACCCGATCCAGGCAGGGTTAGTAATGGCCAGTATGAGTATTTTCTACAGGATTGATAAGTTGTTATTGGTTTTTAGCTATTTAAAAAACAAAAAAGCTTTTAACTAGTCAGTGAAGTTGGTTTGATTTTACCACTACATTACAAATGAAGAAATTCAGATAGAGAAAACTTAAGTGAATTTTCTGGGGTCACAAGTCTAGAAAATATTGAAGTCAAGATTCAAAATCAGTGCCCAAGTCCAGAGTTATTTTAGTTTTTTAATTTCCTTTGTAAACCCATTACTTTTGTTAATATATAGTTATTACTGTTATAATTTGTTCATATATTGGCATGGCTGCTCCTTAAAATAAAAGAATTGGTACAATATGAGGGAAGGGTTGGTTTAGAGCTACAATTACATTAGAAATAATGTCTTCATTGGGTTTCCAAGTAAAATAACAAAGGAAATTAGGAAATATTGGAAGAAGAAATGGAAAACTTTATGTATTCGAATAGTGCTCAGTTGGTTTTTGAGTGGTGGCACATTTTGAGAATCACACAGAGTATCTAAGGTCCATGATTGTATTTTAATGTGCCCCTCATGAGCTCTTTTTTAATCAATTCATAATGTCTGGCTGGTTTTCAGGGCTAGCAACTATAAAATATGTGTGGAATTGTAAAATATAAGGATTATAATGGTGTCAAATTCTTTGAAGCATAAACTCCTCTACAAATAGACTTCTATGTGGAAATACAAGTAATAAAAATATGAAAAATAAAACCAAAGAGACTTTAATTGAAGGAGAACAGGAGAGGGAATTGTTTGTCTGGAGGACCTGTCTGGTTGGCTTCTGGATCACCAATGACTTGGTCCTGAAGTTTTGTTCATGGACTCCAAAAGTAACTCAGACATAATTTAAAAAATGATCTGGGTAAAATAATCCTAAACTCAGTAATTTTTTCTCTTAATTTTCATATTTCTATGAATCCCATAATGAGCTAGCTCCGTCTAAATACTAGCTGTTGATAAACATTATGTATACATGATAAAGAGACCCTACATATACTGGGTTAAATTTTGAAATGGTTACTTTAGTCAAGATATAAATTAGTTAGGGACATGCTAAAGCTCTGCACTCCCAATGCAGGGGGCCAGGGTTTGATCCCTGGTTAGGGAACTAGATCCCACATGCCACAACTAAGAGTCCTCATGCTGCAACTAAAGTTCCCGCATGCCACAACTAAAGAGTCCACACGCAGCAATGAAGACCCAGTGTAGCCAAATAAATAAATATTTTTTTAAATATACAGATTAGTCAGATAGTTTTAATATTTACTAAACATGTAATTTTAAAATATCATTATAATAGGTTTCAAAGGAATGTTTGATTTCTATATTTCACATAATTCGTGTTTCAACAGATAGTGTATTAGTAACAATAAAATTATTTAAGGCAATTGAAGAACGGCTCATAGCAGATATGGTGAGTATTACCTTTGAAAACTGAATTGCTTTTGAGATGTATCATTTTATTACTATTTTAATCACATATGGTATTTATGCATATCATACTTTACAAAACAATTAAGTGTCTTAAATATTAATGTATATATAATAAATATTTGATTAATCTTATGTTACAAAATAATCAAATATCATTTCAATTTATTTTTATGTGGTGATACAAAACCTTTTAAATCTTGGAAAAATTTGTGTTTTCAATGAATGTATTATGACAGGACTATTTGTAGATAACATGTACATTAGTTTGGGAAAATTATAAGGTAACACTGAATAAAGGGAATTGGGTAATGGTAAATGTACATGGCAGCCATGAAATGATCAGGCAGGAATTAAATGTACATTGTAATGGCTTCAATTATGAATGTGAGTCAGTTTTGGTGATGATAGGGTCTTTAAAGAGGTAATCAAGTTACAATGTGATCATTAGGGTAGGCTCTAACCCAGCATGACTGTTGTCCCTTTAAAAAGAAGAAATTTGAACAAAGAGACATACATAGAAAGAAGATGATGTGAATAAAAGATAGCCATCTACAAGTCAAGAGAGAACATTATACATGCAAAGATAATATTTATCCATATGTAAAAATGTATAGCTTAAATATGTGGAAAATATTATAATTGTATGCAAACCAAAATATTGAGATTAATGAATTAGAAAATTAAGCCACCTTTTTCAGATATTAAATAAATTATAATGACATCTTATAAAATTTCAAATTTGATTTTTTAATTATCTGAATCTTGACTTAACTTTTCATTTCACAAGTTCCAAAAATGCATCTGCAAAGATGTCAGAAGTTTTCTGTATTGAAAATTAACATGTGAAGGAATCTATGAGTAGATTCTGAGATTCACATGTGAATTATATGTTTTCCTCATCTAGGTTGCCATTAGTATGCTTTTTTTAGTTGTTTTGTACTCTCTGAACAAATATCAAGAATAAAATAGATTTTGAAAATCAGAGGGGTGAGAAAATAGAAATATGTTCTATTTATTGTTTAAGAAGATGTTAAGAAATATGATGTTTAGATGTTGGTATATATTATTAAATCTGAAATAGTTGCATTGCTATGTAATCTTTTCTGTTTTTATTGTAGTGGAAATGAATAAAAACAGATTTTGCCTGTACTAAGTCACTATTATTGCCCATTAGTGTTGCCTATGTATACTTTTTCAATGCATGAACTATCTTGAAAAAATCTTGTAAATATCTTAAATAAGATTCAAAAATAAGAGTCACTCTATGCCTTATTTCATTTTATTTATTTATTATTTTTGCGGTACAGGGCCTTTCACTGTTGTGGCCTCTCCCATTGTGGAGCACAGGCTCTGGACGCGCAGGCTCAGCGGCCATGGCTCACGAGCCCAGCTGCTCCGCGGCATGTGGGATCTTCCCGGACAAGGGCACGAACCCGTGTCCCCTGCATCGGCAGGCGGACTCTCAACCACTGCGCCACCAGGGAAGCCCTATGACTTATTTTTTATAATGATTGTAAATGGAACAGATGGCAACTTATTTGTACTGCATTGTGTTAGAAATAACATTTAGAATCATTTAATTTGTAGTTCATATTTAAGATAGGAAAAGTTAAATTATTGATATAAATTGCTTATTTTTGTCTTTAAGACAATAATTATTATAAATCCACTATTTGAAACATAAACATGATATGAGAAAAATTGTGTATAATCAAATAATGTCTAAGATATTTTATATGTAACTTCTACATTCATGACCCATCATTTTAGTTAGGAAAAACTATAAGTACCCTCGGATATTAGATTTTGCCAACTAAACCTATATAAATGTTACATGAAGAATAAGTCCTATGAGCAAATTTGTTTCAGGTTGCAATTCAAATAACCAAATTAAAAGCTAAATATTTTTAATAGTGTGCTCCTTTATGAACATAAATCAACATGAACATGAATCAACCTACAAACTATGGTTCATGTTATTTACCTAGAGTTGACCTTACCTTAGAGATTGACAAAGGTAAGCTTTAAACAAAGTGGCTGATGACTTATAAATAGTAATTTATCAAAATTTTTGTTAAATTGTGTTACTTAAAGAGGACTCAAATAAGGAATTGTCTAGCTTAAAAATTGGCATAATTAGGATATTCATCCAACAGTGAGCAGAGAAAAAAATTGGGCATCCTTCACTTACCATCTGCCATGGTTCTTTGTGTTATTCCAAGGTATATATGCCTCTAAAATTAGGTGCTGCATCAGATCCCTCTTACTGTGACCAAGGGATGGGATTACTTTAATTATACACCAACATTCAACTACTCTTCACCACATATTTTGCTACTATTGTTGTATCAGTCTCCAAATTATTTCACCTAGTTAACTGTATGTAAAACCTCCTTATACTCTGTTTTCTTCAGTGGAGAAACCAGGGAAGTTTTTTGTTTTGTTTTGTTTTTACAGCTGTTTGATCATGCCATTTCCCCTTCAAAATCCTATAAGGGTTCCTCTTTCCATGATGTCATTCAAAGCTGTATATCAGTCCTCTACCCCAATTATTTCTATGATCACTTCTTCTACTGCCCTTTCCTTATAGACTCTATCATGGGAGCACTTATCTTCTTATGAGTTCTTGCGTACACCCAACACGTTTTCACCTTGGATCATTTTTACTGGCTGCTCCCTCTTCTTGGAAAATTATTCTCCAAGATATGAACAAAGCCAGGGGTTTATTTTTTTTTTGAATCTTTGCTCAAATGTCATCTCTCAACAAGGGCTACTCTGACATTTTATTAAATAAACATTATTTCCTTTCTTGGCACTCCAAGTTTCCTTAACTTGTTTCTATACTATTTGTTTTTATGCATAACATTTATCACCTCACATAGTAGATAACATTTCTTCTGTTTTTGTTAACTGTATCTTTAACTCTGACAAAATATTGTTCCACATGGGTAAAACTCAATTTTACTCATTGGTGTCCTTGGTATATAATAATTACCCAATATGTTGAATTGTTGGATGGATGGATGGGTGGGCAGATGGATGGAATAGAAGAGAGGTAAGAATTTGGAAACTATAATTGTCATTTTAAGAGGTAGCTTCTCTTCTTGTTTGAGTTGTTGAGTAGATGCTAAGGAATTGCTGACAAGTTTATTACTTATTGCAGCAGTTATATTTTGTACTTGAAAACACAGAATGTTATGCTATTTGATAACTTAGAAACTGTTAACTCAAAATAAAACCATATAATGATGTAATATGACCAAGTTTTAAAAACATGAAATTTAATCTAGAAGTATTATAACATGATAGACTCAGATGAGAAAACTAGAAAATGTAAAGAAATCAAGAACTGTCTATCTCTTTCTTCCCAACAGGGCACATTTTGTATCACATTTACAAAGCAACATCTATATGTCTATCTCCATATCTATCTCCATATCCATATCTATATCTATACATTTTGCAAAGGCATTTGCACATTCTGTTAATATATTGCAAATTTATGAAACATAAAATAAAGACAAGTAGTGAACCTAAATCACATTTAGTGACCCAAGGATTATTTAAAAGCATAATAAAGCTATGTTTATTAATGTATGTTTGAAATTTTGTATGTATAAATTATAGCTGTTTATTTAGAAATATAGGTGTAAAAAATTCCTATTAATTATCTCATGTCTTAAAGATAACCAAGGACATATAAATTACAATGTGAGTTGACAAAATATGTTCATATAAATTGTAGCATTATAATATTGTACAATAGTAAAAGCCCTTTTAAATTATTTTCACTGAAAAAAATTATGTAATTCAATTCACTTTTTTTGTAATTTTAGATAATGTGTGGAAACAAGGATTGCTTACTTGATATTCAAAAGCAATGTATGTAATTTAAAAGTTTAATCATGAGAAATTAACCCTATATTTTATGTAATAAAATATTGTCACATTACATTTACACAGTGATCATATTAGAAAAGGGACAAAAAGTTGTTTTCTAAGTTTAAAAAGTGTTTAGACTTACTTGTTCAAAGTATAATCTATTGGGCTTCCCTGGTGGCACAGTGGTTGAGAGTCTGCCTGCTGATGCAGGGGACACAGGTTCATGCCCCAGTCCGGGAAGATCCCACATGCCGCGGAGTGGCGGGGCCCGTGAGCCATGGCCGCTGAGCCTGTGCGTCCGGAGCCTGTGCTCCGCAACGGGAGAGGCCACAACAGTGAGAGGCCCAAGTACCTCAAAAAAAAAAAAAAGTATAATCTATTAATGAAAACATGACAAGAACGGTTTTCTAGCACAGTATATAATCTTTGTATTAGTCTTAAATGTACAGAGACCCTTTCAGTAATGTGAAATAGCCCTGTATTTTGCAATCTAATAACACAGATAATTTCTTGTTTATTTCCAACCTAGTAAGCAAAGTCACTATAAAATATGTAGCTGAACTTTTCTCTTTTGAGTTACAATCTGGGCAAGAATTTTAAAGACCCAGACTATTTAATTCAAAACATTTTGATTTCATTTTCTGTCTTTGGAAAATTATTGAGTCTATTTGGTTAAATGGTCTGGAATACATAACAGTAGAAAAAACATTGAACTGTTAAATATTTAATTTTATTCAAGAGAAGGGATAAAGTGGCAGTGAGGAAGAAAAAAAAGAAGTGAGAAAGAACTGGCCACCAATAGATATGAAATGATCACTGTCAAATGTTGATCATCTTTCCTATAAGAAGTAGAGTAAGGCTGGATGTAGGAAAACCCATTTTAACAAAGAGAAGTCAAGAGTAACTACAACCTGTATATAAAAAAAAAATGTTTTAGGCCCTTGACAATTCCATCAAGGCTGCAGGGTTAAAAATCTTCTATGGTGTCCCAATGATAAACAAATGGTCTCTCCTTCGTATAGACAAGACATAGAATTTCTACATGAGGGTGTTTCCCCCCCCCTTCACTAAGAGATCTGGGAAGTCTCCTATGGAGGCATTTTACAACTCTAACTGTATATGAATACAGCATACAATAAAAAATACAGGTATTTTGATATTTGAGATTTATTTCCTTTTTGTTCTAAGGTAGATTTCTAGTGAACAATCTTTTTTGTTTGTTCACATGTAAATTTCCCTAACACTGAAATTCCAAAATGTTCTTGTTTAAGAAAATCAGTTACAAAGATAAATATATTCATTAAAATTATACTATGAAGACATGAAGGACGTGTAACTAACTCTGAGGGAATGCAGACTTAGAGAAGGTCCCATGAAAATGGCAATAGTTAGTAAGAATGGGGTATGTGCAATCATGTATCACTGGAACCTGACCAAATACTAACTGCTGCTGACTGTGATTCCTCCAAATCCACATTGTTGAGATGAGGGAACTATAAACTGCAGTTCTTAGAGAAAAAACATTAGGAGAAACAGAGTGCTTATATGAAACTGAAAAGTAGTCTTAAACAAAAAAAAATTAAATTTTGTTCCAAGTATGTTCCTCTGAGGTACCTTAAATTCATTAGCTATTAGGACAAACCCAAAAGATGGTATCGCTGAGCCAATGCTCATTTCTTCCTCATAGACTTCCTTCTGAAGGATGAGAATTAATGACATTGAACACCCAAAAAGCAAATAGACAATGGAAAATCCATGTTAGAAAGCTAGAAGCCATATTTTATCAAGGAATAATATAACCATCAGAATTCAAAATCCTAGGAGCTAAATATAACCTAGAAATGATGGCTCTATGGAATAATCAGAACCCAGATTCAGCAACAATCTACCTTTTTCAGGGCCAGCTACATAATTTATGGAGCTCAAGGCAAAATAAAATGCAGTGACCCTTTTTTGAAAAGGCAGGAAAAGGGTACTCTTTAAGGTACTAAATTATATCAGATTCTTTCTCAGCTTCTTATGGTGCCTATTTACTTGCTACTTAAAGTCACTCAAATTAAATAAAAATTAAAGCTTTAAACTATTAGCATGATTTTACCTTTCATCTTTACATTGAACAAAGCTAATAGAGATGCTAATGTAACAGCATTTTTCTTGCATACAAAATCATCAAAATCACACAGTTCATATTTATAGCTGGTAGATGCATATGTTCTTGACACAATATTAGAGATGTTGCATAAAATTCAACGATATGTTCTTTATTTCACTTCTTCATATTTGCACATTCTACCAACACTCTCTACCTTTGATTTAACAGTGAGTTGGGTAGTATTAAAAGGAAAAGGAACTAAGCATTGCTTTATCTTTCCCTTTTCTTCTATATCATCATTTTTGGCATAAATGGCTGAAAAATAAACAGACGAACATCTTTAAGAAAGCATATCAGAGAGTTCCTTACTCATTAATGTTTCTTAGAATGCCACTGTCTCCTTTCTGTGTTCAAAGAAAATTGTGGTTCAAGAGGAAAATGTGACATTTTGAGTTATCAACACCTGCAGTTAGTCTTAGAGGCAACATGAAAAAGGCAGTTTTTCTAATTTTAGCACTCTGACCTTCCTTTTCCTAAAGGGTTTACTTTAGAAAATTCGTAATTGTAAATTCTTACCGTGGCCCCTTGAGATGTAAAATTTTTAAAAGCCTTTGCCCACTTATTTATTTTTGATTTTGTTGCTTGTGCTTTTCATGTCATATTCAAGAAGTCATTCATGAAATCATTGACAAGACCAATGTCATGAAGACTTTCCCCTATTTTTTTTCTAGAAGTATAACAGTTTTAGGTCTTGTCTTTAATTCATTTTGAGTTTATTTTTGTGTGTGGTGTAAGGTAGAGTATGATTTCAGTCCTTTATATGTGAATAATCAGTTTCCCCAACATCATTTGCTGAAGAGACTCTCCTTCCCCACTGTATGTTTTTGGCACCTTTCAAAGATAAGTTGACCATATATATGTCAGTTTATTTGGGGGCTCTCTATTTTGTTCCATTGGTCTATATGTTGGTTCTTATGCCAGTACCATACTGTTTTAATTTACTGTAGCTTTGTAGTATAATTAGAAATCATGAAGTGTAATACCTGCAGCTTTGCTCTTTTCCAAGATTGCTTTGGTTATTTTGGGACTTTCATGTTTCTATATCAATATTGACTGTTTTTTCTATTTCTATTAAAAATATCACTGGGATTTTGGTGGGGATATCACTGAATTGGTAGATTGCTTTTGGTAGTGTGGACATTTTAACAATATTAATTCTTCCAATCCATGAACACTGGATGCCTTTCCATTTATTTGTTTTTGTCTGCTTTAACTTCTTCACGAGTGTTTTGTACTTTTTTAGTGTACACTCCTTCTTTCACCTTCTTGGTGAAATTTATTACTAAGTATTTTATTTTTTAGATATTATAAATATAATTTTCTTAATTTTATTTTTGAATAGTTTGTTGTTAGTGTATAAGAATGCATCTTATTTTGTATATTGATTTTGTCTCCTGTAAATTTATTGAATTTGTTTATTAGTTCTAACAGTTTTTTTGTAAAGTCCTTAGGATTCTGTACATATAAGATCATGTCACTGTCAGATATAATGTTACTTCTACCTTTATGATTTGGATGCCTTTTACATCTATTGTCTCCCTAATTGCTCAGACTAGGAATTTGAGTACTATGTTGAAAAGAAATGGTGAGAGGAAGCATCCTTGTCTTGTTCCTGGTCATAGAAAAAAAGCTTTCAAACATTCTTCTTTGAGTCCAATATTAGTTGTAGACTTTTCATATATGGAATTTATTAAATTGAGGAAACTCCTAGTTTGTGGAGTTTTTAATCACAAAAGGGTGTGAAATTTTCTCAAATAATTTGTCTGCATCTAATGAGATGATTATGTGGTTTTTATCCTTCATTCTGTTAATGTGGTGTATCATATTAATTGATTTGAATATGTTGAATCATTCGTATATCTCAGGGATAGATCCCACTTGGCCTTGGTGTACGATCCTTTCAATGTGTGGTTGAATTCAGTTTGCTATATTTTGTTGAAGATTTTTGCACACATGTTTATCAGGGATATTGGACTAGAGTCCTTGTTTCTTGTAGTGTTTTAATATGGCTTTGAAATCAGGGTAATGCTATCCCCATAAAATGTGTTTGGAAGTGTTTTTTTCATTTTCTTCCTTCCATTCTTTCCCTTCCTTCTTTCTTTTCTTTCTTTCTTTCTCCCTTCTTTCCTTCCTTTCTTTTCTTTCTTTCTTTCTTTCTTTCTTTCTTTCTTTCTTTCTTTCTTTCTCTTTCTTTCTTTCTTTCTTTCTTTCTTTCTTTCTTTCTTTCTTTCTTTCTTTCTTTCTTTCTTTCTTTCTTTCTTTCTTTCTTTCTTTCTTTCTTCCTTTCTTCCTTTCTTCCTTTCTTCCTTTCTTTCTTTCTTTTCCAGAAGAAAGAAAGAAGTTTTATAGGTATGCATGGGGAAATCTGAGTGCATTACTAGGGGTTGTAGGTCAGAGATTGTATTTGCATGAACTTTAATAGGAATCCTTTGTAAAAGAATTACAACTATGTGATTAAACATTTCCATAAAATAGAAATTTCAAAATTATTTCCTTCAACAGTTGAATAATGTCTTAGATACATGGAGAACATACTATGGGATAATGACTATGGTCAGCTTTTGAATAAATTAGGCATTCAATTTTTTTATTTTTTTATAATAATTTCCCAGTAATACATTATGAGAATTAATTTGGTATGATATTTTTGACATTTGAAATTAACAGCAAAATCATTATAATCAACCAAACTAATTGGTAATATATGTTCTAACATGATTATTAAACTATTTTCAAAATAAAAATTCTGGTGCTTTGTAGACACTACAGGAATGCTTTGATTTTCACTGGGGAAAAATCATCCACATTCAAAAGTATCCTATTCTCAAAATTCTGTTACACAAAATATATTCTTACTCTATGTACTTATTTTGCATACTTTCTGCCTGAAACATGTATAAGCATAGTTCTGAGACTTTGTTTACTCCAAAAATGTATATCAAGTTCTAGTACAATTTCCATGGTATAAGTAATGCCAATCCTGGAAATTGTAGGTTTAATGTAATGACAAACCACACAACTTGAATTTCAAGATATATCTCAAGAATCTTGTATGCCATCTTAATTATGAACATAATTTAAGTGCAAGAAAAATTATTCTGGTGATCTTTAGACCAGATATGGATCAGCTGAGAAAAGATGGCTTCAGAAAGAAAGGAGACTCTGAGTGTGGTTTTGTGAATGAGGGGACAAATTCAATAATTAATTAAGATATAGAAGCTAAAGCATTTGATGATTGATTGCTATGGATAGAAATGAAGAATTCTATGATGGCTTAAAATTTTCTGACTTGAATAATTGGTTGAAAGGGAATTCCATTTACCAAGACAGACAACACAAAAAGAAAGTAGATCTGACTTTGGGAAAAAGAATAAAAATGAGTTCAAGAAATAGGCATTAAAAATGAGTTATACATTAATCATACAGAAAATATTAATTTAATGGTTACTATGATTCACATGCTGTTTTGAGATCTGGGGATATTGTAGGGAACAAAACAGATATAGCTCCTCGTTTTATGGAATTTAGATCTTAGTGGAAGAATGAAACTCAACCCCTCTAAAAAAACAGATATGAAGTGGTGTCTGATGGTAATTGTCCAGGCATGGACAGAGGATTGTAAAACGTCGGGAGGGACTGGTGTATTAAATAGTGCAAATACATCTGACCGATCAGGTAAATATTATTCTTACAAAAATATGAATACATTCAGTAATCACAAGGTCATTAAGGACTTCTGAGAAAAAATGATTACAGTTAAGGATTAAAGAAAAGATCTAGTGATTCCCATCTGGGTTGCTGTAGAAGAAATTATTTCATGAGGTGGAAAGAAAAGTCAATATAGTGCAGTCTTTAAGAACAGTACAGACCATATCTTGGTGGAGCTTCAGAAAAACTTGGACATAAACAAAGATGACCCAAATAAGAACAAAGGCAAGCTATTTACTCAGAGGTTGCTAAAACAAGAGAATCGGCCACCATCACTTGTGTTTGCCAGAGACTTCAAGGCAGGCAGGATATGGAGACTCTTAACAGAGAGAAAGAGGGAATGTTTCAGCTATGCTCTGATTGGAAATTTTGGCAGGTGTGGAAATAAGGACCACTCAAATGAGAATAAAGAGAGCCTATAGGTTCAGAACTTGCTGTAAGAACTTTTCGTTGTTAGAGACTCAAGTCAGGCAAGGGTGTGGAAAGGATTTATGGTAAAAAGAAAGAGTAGGCTTCAGGTATGCTCTCGTTGGAGCTTGCTAGCATAAGGAAGCTGGAGGTGGGCTAATTAGAAGTGGGCACTTCATATGGTTTGGGGAACTTATGTGGCTTTCCCTTGTTGGTCCAAAGTTGGCAGTGAGAATAAAAACATAAACAGGAAGTTGACAGTCATTAACAAAGTCCTGACTCTTCTGGCCCAATAGCTGCAGAGGTCTTAGCTTGGCTTCCTGAGTTTGTGGCTGCAGAGATTGTAGATTGGAGTTCTGTGGTCATCTGTGGTCTTGCCATTCTTCCTTTATACATTCAGTCTCTCACTTGTGCTGTGTTACAACACCCAAATCACCCCCTGCAAAGCTGAAGGAACTATTCCCTGAATTTATGTATTTGCCCCCTACCATGCCCCAATCCATGTCTTCTTCCTTAAAAGCATCCTACATCCAATTACTGTTTGACATACAGTTATAAAGGCCCAAACCACTTTCTCCAACTCAGGGCGATGCTGAAGGGATGTTCCAGCTTCAGAGCACCCCACGGGTTCCACAAATGTCGTGTTATGACTGAATTGCAAATCCACTTTTCTCTTGACCCAATCATGCTTCTTTCATACTCCCTGTCATTGATCACAAGACCATTCTGGATAAACTTCCCTCAAGCTTAAATATTCCCAGGAAAATTGACCTCCCACATCAAATAATAAGATCTATACCTGGGAAGGATGATAGTTACCACAATTATTAGCCAGAGATAAAAATTGTCTTTTTGGCCACACCTGCATGAAAACTTGAAATTACCATTAACAGGGTTATTTTGAAATATGAGCATTTACAATTTTAATTAAAATTATTAAATAATATGATATATTTATACCTATATTTTTCAATCTAGAGAAAATAAGTATCTTTGTGGCTTGGAAGATTTTTTCATTCTGTTAAGCAAGTATTTCAATTTCTCTCCACTATTAAATACCAAAATTCCATGACTTTTTTAAACTAATTATTACTTCTGTCTCTTCTCTATCATGCTTTTTATTTTCAAACTCTAATACACGAGCAATTTCTATCTCACTTCATGTCTCTCAGTTATGATGTATTGATACCTGCTCACTTTCTTTTCTTTTCATGAAGTACAAAGTATTTGGTTGTGCTACACTGGGAACTGTACAATATGACGTCTCTTCTATTCTAGTAATTTAATTTTTATTATGACCAGTAGTTCCCATACACTGAAAGAAGTAAATATTTATTGAATTATAAAAGCATCTACATAGGCCTAAAATCTGTTTGCAAATGTTTTCCTAAAATATACATAGTATTAATGTTGACATCTCTACAACTGTTATTCAACAAGAATGGGATATCAGACCCATGGGAATATAAAAATTTCTTAAAAGTTGTAGAGCTCATTGGAGACAATCGGGATTAAAAGTGATGTTAGAATCTATAAATTATTACTACAGAATGGCTAATCAACTCATTCATTTTTTGACACATGAATTATTTGATTATCTTGGAATAAGCATAATGATAATTGAAAAGAAATAAAACAACTTAAAACAGACTTTCAAAAAAAAAAAAAAGACTTATTCTTTATTTAATCCAATCATGTTTCCTATCATTTACAGGCATAACATACCATTTGCCAAACATTTTACAAACGATACCTTGTTAATATCAACTACATCTAATGGCAGGCAAATACTAATGTGTACTTTTGCAAATTCAGTAATTAAGGAACGGAGGTTCACCTAGTTATCATGCAGTATACCTGGTGATTAAAACCAGGTTATCTCTATCAACAAGAACTATCCTTTTTATCACTTCCACCATACTGCTTCTTAATATATTAGTCATTTTCACGTATTAGTTACATTTTTTTTTTTTTTTTTTTGCGGTACGCGGTCTCACTGTTGTGGCCTCTCCCGTTGTGGAGCACAGGCTCCGGACGCGCAGGCTCAGCGGCCATGGCTCACGGGCCCAGCCGCTCCGCGGCATGTGGGATCTTCCCGGACCTGGGCACGAACCCGTGTGCCCTGCATCGGCAGGCGGACTCTCAACCACTGCGCCACCAGGGAAGCCCTACATTTTTGTTCTACTATTCTTGTACTTCTTAAATACAAATCTGGAAATGAATAACATTTGTAAGGATGCATTATTTTTAACTAAAGAGTGAGTCTCAGATTTGCACAATCATTTCTCATGCACTTCACTGATGCCAAGCAATGAATTTCACTTGAGTTCCCTTGAATTGGTTTCAAAATGTAATAGCTTTTAATTAATCTCTTCTTTGCCAGTTTTTCTCTACTTTATAATCCCCATTAACTTTAAATAATGTGTCTCAGGCCATCAACTTTTATGCTTTTGTTTTAAGAGTTTAAATAAATTTAATTACAGAATGCTTTCCCAGGATTCTACAGCTTTGGTAGATAAATTTTTTCCCTTTTCTTTCTTTTTTTTTTTAATTCATAGATCATATTGAAGACTGAAGTTTCTAGGATATTAGCTGTATTTTTATGTTCCCCTCCATGGGATGTGTAAAAACAGATGTCAATCTTCTCAGCTCCTAGAAGCTGTGTATACATGAAAATATTAACATACCAAACATTCACAATAACAGTTTTATTCATTTTGTTTATTGATAAGCTTATTTATATGCATATGTTCTTCCCATCTTACAATTCACCAAAAATGATGAAAGCTTCATTACTTTTTTCTCTTCCTTTTTTTTTTTTTTTTTTTTTTTTTTTTTTGCAGTACGCGGGCCTCTCACCGTTGTGGCCGCTCCCATTGCAGAGCACAGGCTCTGGATGCGCAGGCTCAGCGGCGATGGCTCACAGGCCCAGCCGCTCCGTGGCAATGTGGGATCTTCCCGGACCAGGGCACGAACTCGTGTCCCCTACATCGGCAGGCGAACTCTCAACCACTGCGCCACCAGGGAAGCCCCTATTTTTTTCTTTAATATTAAATATATAAATATTTTTCAGTATTTTAAAAAATATATTAAAAATAAGAGAAAGGACACAAGAGACCAGTAGATGTGACTACTATTCACCACAGTAATTCTCAATTATTTGCAAAGCCCCGAATCTTAACCAAACTTTACCACATTTCAAAAGAAGTTGCTACAAGAAAATCTTTTATGTATCAGGAATTTAAGATTAACATACACACACTACTATATATAAGATAGATAACCAACAAGGACCTAATGTATAGCACAGGGAATGCTACTCAATATTCTGTGATAACCTATATGAGAAAAGAATCTGAAAAAGAATGAATATATATATATATATATATATATATATATATATATATGTATCACTGAATCACTTTGTTGTATACCTGAAACTAAAACAACATTGCAAATCAACTATACTCCAAAAAACTTTTTTAAAAAAGACAAGCTTTTAATTTGCACACTCTCATGAAAATTTGCCCTCCAGAAAATTCATGCCTTTGAAATAGAAATTAAATATGAGCAAAAGTAAAGTTCACTAGCATTCTGAGCGCCTACAAACATCTCTTGTTGGACCCAGGAAAAGGAAAACAAAATGACCCTTATGAATGCACACACACTTGTGAGGACAGAGAGTGGGCTTCTTTTATTCTGTGTCCTTTCACTGATGCTCTATTTTGCCAGCTTACAAAGGTGCCTTTTGAGAACAGCAGTGCAACAAAACAGAGGGAAACTGAATTTGTCACACAATGGCTCTAACATGCGATTCTAGCACTGCTGAATATTAGATTGCTATGAAATAGAGAAACAAATTTCTAACTTATTTCCTTTCTCATTATGTTTTGATTATTTGGTACTGTAACCAAGCCTGTCTTCTAAAAAGCACAATGCATCTTTACAGTAAAGCCCTGGGGACATCCAGAAGACACAAACAAAAGTGATTCCCACAGGATAATGGACAAACTAAAAGCAGCGGAAGATAAACTTCCAATAAAAATTACAAACTAACAGGAAATGTACAGTGGTGAAGTCATGTTCCCAGCAGCCTATGGAATTAGTTTGCTCTTTTTCTGAGAGAATATTTCCAAATGTGTTCACAATGGTTATGCTTAGTGAGTATAACATCTTCCTGGAAATCTCAAGGCAAAACAATCACTGTATTTGAAGGTATAAAAAACAGGACCAGCTGAAATTTGATGATAACTAGTTTAACATGTAATGACATGATAAAATTTTGATTTTTAGAGATTAAAATCAGCATTATTATTTTTCAAAAAGATGATCTATATTCATAGTGATGATAAGCACTATTATGCCATATAAAGAGAATATGTACATAAAAAAGATCTTCTTAAAAACTGCATCAAGTGTAGGTGGAGACTAAGTGTAGGTGAGATAGGTAGAATACCAAAAATTCAATGTATATATTTTGATTACTTTCTGCCCTCTGGGGAATAAAACAACTTCCATCAGAACTATTTGTTTTTGTACACATATTGGTTATACAGTGTAAGGTCAGTTGGCCCGGGTGAAAGGAGGCCCCGGGGGGTAAGAGAAAACATCCACCAGTATGAGATAGGAGAGGCATTGGGACATAAGGACCTCACCTGTTCTGGGAATCAACAAGAGACTCTAACTTCCTGCCCAGAAAACAATGGGGCTGACAGGAAGGGAAAATGGGCTTACGCCCCACAACAGACCAACCAACACATGGTCCTGCTCTATCCTCACCAAATAACGAATTACCCTGTATAGCAAACCACCCCCTCCCCTTGCAAGCCGCCTTCTGCTTTTACGCCAATAAAAATCCCCCTCATCCAGTACTGGACGCGACTTCTCTGGCCCCTTTCTCAGACCAGTAAACCTCGCCCTGGAGCGCTCCCTAATAAAGCTCACTTGAAGTTTTCCTTTGTTTCGCGGTGCCGTTTGTTAAGATCCGACCTTAAAATGAGAATGCCACATTATCTTCCAAGGTCATAACAGAGTTTGCCAGATGCCTTCTCAACACTTCTGAAACAAGCTGAAACTTCACTAATGGTAACTTTATTGTCTAATCTTCTTGTTAATGCGAATCACCAATTCATTACTTGCTAAAAGATGGGCTCTAACGAACAGCAGAAAGATTCTTTAAAGATCAAAAAGACTACCTTTATAAAGGATCAAACAGTAGAGCAGAAAGAAAGAGAAGCAAGAAAAGAAACTTAAGAATGGAAAAAAAAAAATAATCCATCAACCACAGCAGATAATTTACTTAAACTGTTAGTTTAAGGTGCAGTTTAAGGTGCCGACTTTCATTTACAAAGATTTAGCTAGTTTGGGGCTTCCCTGGTGGTGCAGTGGTTAAGAATCCACCTGCCAATGCGGGGGACATGGGTTCGAGCGCTGGACTGAGAGGATTCCCACAAGCTGCGAAGCAACTAAACCTGTGTGCCACAACTACTGAGCTTGCGCTCTAGAGCCGGCGAGCCACAATTACTGAAGCCCGCGTGCCTAGAGACCGTGCTCGGCAACAAGAGAAGCCACCGCAATGAGAAGCCTGCGCACCACAACGAAGAGTAGCCTCCTCTCACTGCAACTAGAGAAAGCCTGCAGCACCGAAGACCCAATGCAACCAAAAATAAATAAATAAAATAAATAAATTTATTTAAAAAAAAAGATTTATTTAGTTTGAATCACAGCTTACTGAGTTTTCTAATTACTCTCCTCCACTTTTATTTCCTTGAAAGCCTAGAGAGCTCCTATTACTGCCACAGGTTTAATTAATTATGTATTACTAATTAATTAATGGCACTGTTTATCCATTTGAAAACTTCAAGTGCTAGCAAAAGCACTTCTTGTGGAAACAGTGAGCTTTTAATATTTTTAATAAATTTGTTGTACTTTCATATGTAAAGATAATGTGTACATCCTATAGAGCAGGAGCTGTAAATCGCTTAAAACAATATCAGGATGAAGAAAAAAATTTAATAGATGAATGTGTTTCCTAAATTTTCAATGATCGTTTCTGATCTGAAAATTATCTAAGTTTCAAATGAAGAATTGTTTTGCCTCATAAGGAGGCTCAGATGCAGTCTGATTTACTCTGATGTTTTTTTTAAAACCCTGCTAATTAGGCTTAGTGGGGAAGAAAAGGCTCTCTGCAGAGACTGAAAAAGCTACAGGAATGAGGGAGCCTGCCAGGAGCATGGTGATGCAGGAAAATGAATTTCTGAAACTGTGCCCTGGTCGATTTTTTGATACTGTAACAGAATCCAAGGTGGCAGCAAAAGAGAAGGCAGGTGGCAGGAAACTAAGGTGCTAAATAAGAGTGCTGGTAAATTTCAGGGTTACCCCTTGTTATGGGCTGAATTGTATCCACCCAAAATTCATGTGAAAGCCCTATCCCTCCGTACCTCAGAATGTGACCTTATTTGGAGATAGGTCTTTAAAAAGGTAATTAATTTAAAATGGAGTCATTAGGGTGGGATTTAATACAATACATCTCGTGGTCTTATAAGAAGCAATTAGAACACACAGAGAGAGGCACCAGACACATGCAGGCAGAGAGATAACCATGTGAACACACAGAGAAGGTAGCCATCTGCAAGCCAGGGAGAGAGACCTCAGAAGATACCAAACCTGCTGTCATTTTGATCTTGAACATCTAGCTTCTAGAACTGTAAAAATACAAATTTCTGTTGTTTAAACCACCCAATTTCTGGTATTTTGTTATAGTCGCCCTACCTAAGTCATAGACCCCCAGATTTCCATAGGGAATATAGTAATTCAGGAATCCACTCACCCTGCCTAAAACAGGTGGACAGCAGAACAGCAGGGGGTAGCTTGGGCGAAGAAAGTAACCTGAGCAATTCTCTCCCTGACGGAAAACAAACAAACAAAAAGATCAACATCTTCCTTCCTTCTCTCTACATTCTGACATCCTGCCCCTGGGGCTGGCCTTGTTTTCACTCTGTTCAAGTGATTTCTAAATTTCTTTTTATACCACCTAGTAATTCTCAACTAATGTTAGCTTTTATTACATATAAAAATAATTAACACTTAAGGAATTTCAGGTATGGTAGCATTGACTATGAGTCTAGGAGCGCTAAGAATCATTTCCACATCAATAAAAACTTAGAAGGCTCTGAGAAAACCTCTAATAGTCAGCTAACAAATATGGGCAAGGATCAGATTTGTCATTCAAAGGTTATCTTGCTCAACCACAGAATTAATGTAAATATGTCTAAAAATTCAGGTTCAGGAGGCTCTACCACCATGACCCCAATGATCACTCAGATATAAAGAGCTTATATAAGCGTTCTAGGTTTGTCCTCTTCTGCTTTTACTTTTCTCACAAGTGATGATTGTTCAATATAGATGAAGGCCACCCATTCTTTGGATAAAATAATCAATAATTGTTAGTAAGTTGATTTAAAATATCTAAAGTATTTAAAATCTTATCTTGAATTTTCAAACTCTGTCTTTTACAGATCTTCATATGATCAAGTCTAAACTACTTAGAACTGCTCACAAAAAAATTATATTAAGAAGAAAACCTATTTCCTGCAAAATATTATGGAGAAACTTGGGAAATAAATACTAAAAAAGCAATAAAAATCAAATACTCTACCTATCTGTGAAGAAAAGTATTAGTTCATATAGCATAATTTGAAAATGTTAGATTGAGGAGATTTTACGAAAAATGAAGACAAATGGACCACTCACAAATAAAATAAGATAATGGGAAGGAGATCTTTTTAAGAGTGAATTTACTTTATAATAGATTAAATTGCTATACAAAGGCTTGTTTTATTTTAGTTGCATAAAAAAACAGATATATGTAAACATTGAATATCACAGAACTATAAAACATAGTCATTGTATGAATAATAACAATTTTAACTATTTTGAGGTAATGTTAAAATATATATGAGAAAATATAGTGTCAGAACAAATACATGTAAAATCGATTATTCCCCCAATAGCATTATGTCTTGATTATTGTAGTTTTATAGTACGTCTTGAATTCAGGTAGTTGCATTCCTCTAACTTTGTTCCTCTTCAGTGTTTTGTTGGCTATCTTGATTCATTTGCTTTTCCATATAAGCTAGAATCAGTTGGTTGAAATCCACAAAATAACTTGCTGATGTTTTGATAGGGATTGTGTTGAATCTATACATCAAGCTGAGAATACTGACATCTTGACAATACTGAATCTTTCTCTCCATGAAGATAAAATACTCCATTTATTTAGATCTTCTCTGTTTTTTTTCCATCAGACTTATAATTTTCCTTATATAAATCTTGTACATATTTTATTAGATTTATACCTAAATATTTCATTTTTTTGCTGCTAATGTAAACAATATTTTGTTTTTAACTCTGAACTCCAATTGTTCATTACTGTTATATGGGAAAACAACTGACTTTTGTATATTACTCTTGTAACCTGCAACTTTAGTATAATCGTTTATTAACACCAGAGTAGTTTTTTAGTTGATTCTTCAGGATTTCCTGTGTAGACAAACATGTCATCTATGAACAAAGATATTCTCTTTCTTCCCAATCTGTATAAATATTATTTCCTTTCTTATTTTATTGTATTATCTAGGACTTTCAGTACAATGTTGAAAAGGAGTGATGAGAAGAGATATCCATGCCTTGTTCCTGATCTTAGTGGAAAAGTACATCATTATGTAAGCTTTAAATTTTCTGTAGATGTTCTTTACCAAGTTGAGGATGTTGTATCCTCAACGAAAATTTAAAATTCTAAATTTTTTAACATAGAGCTATCATGCTAATGAGTGCAGAACTTATGTCTCCTCACAATGGAGACAGCTTCAATGGAATGATTTTTGTTCCTCTTGTTTTGTTGTTATTATTTGTTTTGTTTTGTTTTAGCAGCATCTAGAATCAAATTATCCAAGACAATTCTGTAGAGTAATGTATATTCAGGGAAGATAAAGGAGATATTCATTTTACCCACAACTCTAATGGACATTGTTTGTCCCTAAATTAAGATCTCTTTACTATAATGGGATGTTTTCCCACTTTGTGAATCTTGGTCAGTGAAAGAGACCACTCTCAGTGTAGAAAGTGAAAATATCCAGACACTTTTTTTTTTTTTTTCATTTTGAATTTTATTTTATTTATTTTTTTATACAGCAGGTTCTTATTAGTCATCAATTTTATACACATCAGTGTATACATGTCAATCCCAATTGCCCAATTAATCACACCACCACCCCCACTCCCCCACAGCTTTCCCCCCTTGGTGTCCATACATTTATTCTCTATATCTGTGTCTCAATTTCTGCCCTGCAAACCAGTTCATCTGTACCATTTTTCTAGGTTCCACATATATGTGTTAATATACGATATTTGTTTTTCTCTTTCTGACTTACTTCACTCTGTATGACAGTCTTTAGATCCACTCACATCTCAACAAATGACCCAATTTCATTCTTTTTTATGGCTGAGTAATATTCCATTATATCTATGTACCACATCTTCTTTATCCATTCATCTGTCGATGGGCATTCAGGTTGCTTCTATGACCTGGCTATTGTAAATAGTGCTGCAGTGAACATTTGTGCACATGTGTCTTTTTGAATTATGTTTTTTTCTGGATATATGCCCAGTAGTGGCATTGCTGGATCATATGTTACTTCTATTTTTAGTTTTTTAAGGAAGCTTCATACTGTTCTCCATAGTGGCTGTATCAACTTACATTCCCACCAACAGTGCAAGAGGGTTCCCTTTTCTCCACACCCTCTCCAGCATTTGTTGTTTGTAGATTTTCTGATGAAGCCCATTCTAACTCGTGTGAGGTGATACCACATTGTAGTTTCAATTTGCATTTCTCTAATAATTAGTGATGTTGAGCAGATTGTCATGTGCTTCTTGGCCATCTGTATGTCTTCTTTGGAGAAATGTCTATTTAGATCTTCTGCCTATTTTTGGATTGGGTTGTTTGTTTTTTTAATATTGAGACTGCATGAGCTGTTTATATATTTTGGAGATTAATCCTTTGTCTGTTGATTCATTTGCAAATATTTTCTCCCATTCTGAGGGTTGTCTTTTGGTCTTGTTTATGGTTTCCTTTGCTGTGCAAAAGCTTTGAAGTTTCATTAGGCCCCATTTGTTTATTTTGGTTTTATTTCCATTACTCTAGGAGGTGGATCAAAAAATATCTTGCTGTGATTTATGTCAGAGTGTTCTTCCTATGTTTTCCTCTAAGAGCTTTATAGCAGACCCTTATTTTCTTAAGTTGTCTTGGACCTAGGATTTTGGAATTAGATTAAGGCTAAAACAGCCAGGGTAAACACCTTATACTTCTAGTGTTGAGCTGTTATAACAAAGTAGCATGCATAATGGAAAATTTACTCAGATGGTGAATAGTAGCAACAGTAATTTCAGTAGCAGCATCCATTTTATAAGAGTAACAGTGGCTGAGGCTTATGTTGCTGTTCCATACCCAGTGCCAGTAGCATGACCACTGATAAAATTTTTTAAAACCCTAGAGTGTTCCTTCAGTTTCCTCCAAACTGTAGCTGCATAATACACATTTACTGTTAGCACTCAACATCCACCTATCTAACTGTTAGTGCAGTTTTGTTGTGTGGTGTTCAGACTGGTTTTTGAGATGATTTTTAACTTCAGCTCTTTTTCTGTTTTTTTTCCTCTTTCCTAAGCTTCAATCTCAAGATACCCACTGAAGTATTAACATATCCAATATTCTTTTAGTAAAATTACTTGTATGCTTTAATAAGATAGAATCATATTCTGCTGCTTGAAACTAAGAATCCTGTATAATAGACTAGCTTTGATAATCTTCCATGGGCAAGATAATAAGACATAATTGCTTTTGGATTGTGAGGAGTTATAAAGATATATAATTCTTGTTCTGGATAACTTTGTGATTTAGATGTGGAAATCAAACAAAATATCATGGACATCTAATAAATATCTCTCCAAAATACAACTGTAAAATTCATGTTACATGATTCATTCCTAATACATGGAAAGTATAGATTGTACATATGGTGAACTCAGAAGAGATGTCTTTGACTTGTGAT
The DNA here is from genome assembly GCF_011762595.2 of Tursiops truncatus. Taxonomy (NCBI): domain Eukaryota; kingdom Metazoa; phylum Chordata; class Mammalia; order Artiodactyla; family Delphinidae; genus Tursiops; species Tursiops truncatus. The sequence continues at coordinate 122,600,868 of NC_047037.1, forward strand.
GGGAAATTTAGTTTTAGGTAGGGAGTGAGGAGGCATAGTTCTGTGAGAGGAGTGCTAGTGTCTTATTCACCTTTCTGTGATCAAGATATGGTATATGGTATACTTATATTTAGTAGATATTTGATGGATGGTGAATGAATGGATGGATTAGTGGATGGATGGACCAATTTAACAACAATTAAAATATGAAACCATTAGAATGTAAATCATTTTTTAAATAGACAGCAGACTAGTCTGTTTGGATTTAAAATGTGAGGTAGGTGAATGTTGAATACTAGTACTAAAATGTAAGATGTAGCCACAGTTTGGAGAAAACAGAAAGAATGACCTAGGAGTCTTGGTTTTAACAACTGGACATTGGAGAGTAATTGAAGGTGGTTAGTATACTTCCAGATATTAAAATCCAGACTTGAATGTGCAGGTAATGAAAGAAAATTGAGGTATTTTTATATCACCGATTTATGGCATATTCCAAATGAGCAATTCTCTTGGTTACAAACACATGACTTCAAAGCTTCTGAATAATGTGGTTCTGACATATACAAAGTCCAAATAATTTTCCCAGAGAAATTAATCTTTTCAAAAATTTTTTTAAAGTTTTAAATATAAATCTATATGAAGAATTTTCAAAATTTGGCAGCTAATTAAATTTCAAAAGACATTGATAGATGTTAATAATTTACACTGAATCTCCAAACAGATCTAAAATGACTGATTGACTCCTGTTTCCCACCTCTGCCTGCCTTCAGCCAAATGCATCCACATGAATATAGATATTAGATATATAGTTGTGCTACATAGACGTAACACAATAATCACATAGTTAATCAAAAAGAAAACCCACACACATTTTTTTCTTTCTTCTTGAATTTGTATCATCATAATTTGTTCTTTATCTTTTTTTTAATTTTTGTTAAAACATATTTTATATAACCAAAGCCTATTACTGTGATTTTTCTATATAGATGTTATCTCTTTATATCAGTCATATCTTTGATACTTAATATTCTACACATACAATTATAAAGCATTAGAAAATATTGATCATTAATGATTGCACATTTAGTATAATTTACCACATAAATTGTGTTGATTTATATACTCAAAATGTTTTCAAAACGTAGAAATCTTCTGTAGTTGCACATTAAAACCTCTATAAATAGACTTGAGGGCTTGAAACTATGTGGTCCTCAGTTGTGTATAAATTTTGTTCTTATCATCATATTAATTACCCCACTTATTTTGAGATTTATGCTTTCATATTTGGTAGGTCCACTCTCCTCAATACATAGATATGGAATGGGGAGCTAACAAGAAACAGAAATAAATGTGTGAAAATATAACTTTAGTAACACACACGTACTACCCCAGTAGATATGAAAACTCATGAAATATCTAATGACAAGTACACTAACATGAGCTACTTTTCAGTGAGAAGGGGTGCACTTTCCTTTCTGAAGAAGACAGAAAGCACAGAGTTATGATTTTTTTTAACCTGTGGTTTCAAAGTAAACAAACTGAATAAAAGGCTGAAGGTATTAAAATGCACATGTTTAACATTTTCTTTTTTTTCCCATCCATACAAGAGAAGTTTGGCCACAATTTGTGTCTGCAGGACACTAATATAGTTTAAAGGAGATTTTTCACTCCAAACAATACAAGTGATGATAATATTCAAAGGAATATCTATTACTGTTTTCCAGAATAGTATTTGCATCTGGTGTCCATTCAGAATTTGTTGTAATTAAAAGCCATGTATTGGGGAGAATATGATTCCTTAAGGGAACCCTGAGAGATTGCCATTGATTTTAACAGACACCAGCAACAAATGTAGGTATAAAGGGTCACCCTCAAATATTTGACCAGAAGGAAAAGGATAACAAATAAATGTTAGGATTTTGTTTTTTTCTTCTAAATTTAGGTAAAGATCTTTTGTTAGGATGCTGTTTGGAGCATCACAGAATTCCTTCTGCCCTAGTTAGTCCCTTTCCCACCACCAGGACTGATAATTTTTGATACAGTAATATCATTACTAATTCAAAAGTATCCAAAACGTAATAGCAAATATTTTCCAAGGTAACTTGACTGATTTACCCAGAAACTTATGTCACTCAAATCTTTAAATTACAATCAGACTGCCACTGCATATAGCTGAATTCTTTTAAAGTGAAATTCACAAAGAGAGATTACCACGCTTATTTCAGTAAATTTGATATATTACTTAGATAAATATAAGTAGAATATTTGAGCAAAGCAGTTTCTGATATGATAAATATAAAATATCTATAAACTCACTTAATAAATTTGTCCCATAGTAGTACCCATGTGGCATATTAATTAGAAAATATTACATTCATATATTAATGATTTTAAAACCATTAACCCTCTACTTGCAAAAGCTATGAATAAAAATCAGCACTTATATTTTGCACATAGTTTTCTAAATGTTGGTAAACATATTGTTTTTTATTTATTTTTGGCTGTGTTGGTCTTCATTGCTGTGCACGGGCTTTCTCTAGTTGCGGTGAGCAGGGGCTACTCTTTGTTGCAGTGTGTGGGCTTCTCATTGCGGGCTTCTCTTGCTGCGGAGCACAGGCTCTATATGTGTGGGCTTCAGTAGGTGTGGCACGTGGGCTCAGTAGTTGTAGCTCGTGGGCTCTAGAGTGCAGGCTAGTTGTGGTGCAGAAGATTAGTTACTCTGCGGCATGTGGGATCTTCTAGGACCAGCGATCGAACCCGTGTCCACTGCATCAGCAGGCAGATTCTTAACCACTGCACCACCAGAGAAGTCCCGATAAACACATTTTTAAAGAGACGTTAATAAAGGATGCATAACAAGTGCATAAGATGTATGTTGAAATAATTTTGTAAGAGATAAATTTTCCATTTAAAGTGTGTATGACTTCTGTGGGTTTCACATCAATATCTTTAAACATTGAGTTTATCTATATTAGTAACACAAACCCATTCTCACACATATATATCTATATAAAATTTTCAGAACTCTTTACTTCAAAATACTTTTGTTGCTTTTGTCATCAAAATGAATGATGAACTGAAATTTTCATTGGAGAGTATGGTAGCAGAAAAGTCACCACATTTGTATATGAAATATTTATTATGATTCACTTTAAAATCATAAAGGTGGACAGATTTAAATATATAAACACTAATTCTAATAATGGGAAGAAGATTTAAAGCAGTGGTCCCCAACCATTCTGGCACCAGGGACCAGTTTCTTGCAAGACAATTTTTCCACGGACGGTGGGAGGAGGGGATGGTTATGGGATGATTCAAGCACATTACATTTATTGTGCACTTCATGTCTATCATTATTACATTGTAAAATATAATGAAATAATTCTACAACTCACCATAATACAGAATCAGTGGGAGCCCTGAGCTTGTTTTCATTTGCCATGCACTAATAGGGTTTTGATGTGAGTCTGTAAGCAATTGATTTATTATGGTCTCTGTGCAGTCAAACTTCTCTGCTAATGATAATCTGTATTTGCAGCCGCTCCCCAGCACTAGCATCACTGCCTGAAATCCACCTCCAATCATCAGGCATTAGATTCTCATAAGGAGTGCACAGCCTAGATCCCTCACACGTGCAGTTCACAGTAGGGTTCCAGCTCCTATGAGAATCTAATGCCGCTGCTGTCTGGAGGCCGAGCTCAGGCAGTATTGCTAGCGATGAGGAGAGGCTCTAAATAAAGATGAAGCTTTGCTCACTCGCCCGCCCACTGCTCACCTCCTGCTGTGCAGCCCAGTTCCAAACAGGCCACGGACCAGTATTGGTCCATGGCCCGGGGGTTGGGGATCCCTGATTAAAAGTATGAAAGGACGAAGCTTATAACTGAAGTTTCTTTGTTTTTTTTTTACATCTTTATTGGAGTATAACTGCTTTACAATGGTGGGTTAGTTTCTGCTGTATAACAAAGTGAATCAGCTATACCTATACATATATCCCATATCTTCTCCCTCTTGCGTCTCTCTCCCACCCTCCCTATTCAACCCCTCTAGGTGGTCACAAAGCACCAAGGTGAGCTCCCTGTGCTATGCAGCTGCTTCCCACTAGCTATCTGTTTTACATTTGGTAGTGTGTATATGTCCATGCCACTCTCTCACTTCATCCCAGCTTACCCTTCCTCCTCCCCTTGTCCTCAAGTCCATTCTCTACGTCTGCGTCCTTATTCCTGTCCTGCCCCTAGGTTCTTCGGAATCATGTTTGTTTTTTTTTTTCTTTTTTTTTTTAATCCATATATGTGTGTTAGCATATGGTACTTTTTTTTCTCTTTTGGAGAAAAAAGAATACTTTTTCTTTTGGAGAAAAAAGAATACTTCACTCTGTATGACAGACTCTAGATCCATCCACCTCACTACAAATAACTCAATTTCGTTTCTTTTTATGGCTGACTAATATTTCATTGTATGTATGTGTCACATCTTCTTTATGCATTCATCTGTCAGTAGACATTTAGGTTTCTTCCATGTCCTGGCTATTGTAAATAGAGCTGCAGTGAATATTGTGGTACATGACTTTTTCTGAATTCTGGTTTTCTCAGGGTATATGTCCAGGAGTGAGATTGCTGGGTTGTATGGTAGTTCTACTTTTAGCTTTTTAAGGAACCTCCATACTGTTCTCCATAGTGGCCGTACCAATTCACATTCCCACCAGCAGTGCAAGAGGGTTCCCTTTCCTCTACACCCTCTCCAGTATTTATTGTTTCTAGATTTTTTGATGATGGCCATTCTGACTGGTGTGAGGTAATACTTCATTGTAGTTTTGTTTTGCATTTCTCTAATGATTAGTGATGTTGAGCATCCTTTCACGGGTTTGTTGGCAAACTGTATATCTTCTTTTGAGAAATGTCTATTTAGATCTTCTGCCCATTTTTGGATTGGGTTGTTTGTGTTTTGATATTGAGCTGCATGAGCTGCTTGTAAGTTTTGGAGATTAATCCTTTGTCAGTTGCTTAATTTGCAAATATTTTTTTTCCCATTCTGAGTGTTGTCTTTTCATCTTGTTTATGGTTTCCTTTGCTGTGCAAAAGCTTTGAAGTTTCATTAGGTCCCATTTGTTTATTTTTGTTTTTATTTATATTTCTCTAGGAGGTAGGTCAAAAAGGATCTTGCTGTGATTTATGTCATAGAGTGTTCTGCCTAGGTTTTCCTCTAAAAGTTTTATAGTGTCTGGTGTTACATCTAGGTCTTTAAACCATTGTGAGATAATTTTTGTGTATGGTGTTAGAGAGTGTTCTAATTTCATTCTTTTACACGTAGCTGTCCAGTTTTCTCAGCTCCACTTATTGAAGAGCTCCACTTATTCTTTTCTCCATTGTATATTCTTGCCTCCTTTATCAAAAGCAAGGTGACCATATGTGCATGGGTTTATCTCTGGGCTTCCTATCATGTTCCATTAATCTATATTTCTGTTTTTGTGCCAGTACCATACTGTCTTGATTACTGTACCTTTGTAGTATAATCTGAAGTCTGGGATCCTGATTCCTCCAGCTCCATTCTTCTTTCTAAAGATTGCTTTAGCTATTCGGGGTCACTTGTGTTTCCATACAAATTGTGAAATTTTTCGTTCTAGTTTGGTGAAAAATGCCATTGGTAGTTTGATAGGGATTGCACTGAATCTGTAGATTTCTTTGGGTAGTATAGTCCTTTTCACAATGTTGATTCTTCCAATCCAAGACCATGGTATATCTCTCCATCTGTTTGTATCAACTTTAGTTTCTTTCATCTGTGTCTTATAGTTTTCTGCATACAGGTCTTTTGTCTCCTTAGGTAGGTTTATCCTTAGGTATTTTATTCTTTTTGCTGTGATGGTAAACGGGAGTGTTTCCTTAATTTCTCTTTCAGATTTTTCATCATTAGTGTATAGGAATGCAAGAGATTTCTGTGCATTAACTTTGTATCCTGCTTTTTTACCAAATTCATTGATTAGGTCTAGTAGTTTTCTGGTAGCATCTTTAGGATTCTCTATGTGTAGTATAGTGTCATCTGCAAACAGTGACAGTTTTACATCTTCTCTTCTGATTTGTATTCCTTTTATTTCTTTTTCTTCTCTGATTGCTGTGGCTAAAACTTCCAAACAGTGTTGAATAATAGTGGTGAGAGTGAACAACCTTGTCTTATTCCTCATCTTAGTGGAAATGGTTTCAGATAGATTTTCACCATTGAGAATGACGTTGGCTGTGTGTTTGTCATATATGGCCTATACTATTTTGAAGTAAGTTCCCTCTATGCCTACTTTCTGTAGGTTTTTTTTTTTTTATCATAAATGGGTGTTGAATTTTGTCAAAAGCTTTTTCTGCATCTATTGAGATGACCATATGTTTTTTCTCCTTCAATTTGTTAATATGGTGTATCACATTGATTGATTTGCCTATACTGAAGAATCCTTGCATTCCTGGGATAAACCCCACTTGATCATGTTGTATGATCATTTTAAAATGTGGTTGGATTCTGTTTGCTAGTATTTTGTTGAGGATTTTTGCGTCTATATTCATCAGTGATATTGGCCTGTAGTTTTCTTTCTTTGTGATATCTTTATCTGGTTTTGGTATCAGGGTGATGGTGGCCTCATAGAATGAGTTTGGAAGTTTCCTCCCTCTGCTATATTTTGGAAGAGTTTGAGAAGGATAGGTGTTAGCTCCTCTCTAAATGTTTGATAGAACTCGCTTGTGAAGCCATCTCATCCTGGGCTTTTGTTTGTTGGAAGATTTTTTATCACAGTCTCAATTTCAGTGCCTGTGATTGGTCTGTTTATATTTTTTATTTCTTCCTGGTTCAGTGGTGGAAAGTTGTGCTTTTCTAAGAGTTTGTCTATTTCTTCCACGTTGTCCATTTTATTGGCATATAGTTGCTTGTAGTAATCTCTCATGATCCTTGGTATTTCTGTAGTGTCAGTTGTTATTTCTCCTTTTTTATTTCTAATTCTATTGATTTGAGTCTTCTCCCTTTTATTTCTTGATGAGACTGGTTAATGGTTTATCAATTTTTTTTATCTTCTCAAAGAACCAGCTTTTAGCTTTATTGATCTTTGCTATTGTTTACTTCATTTCTTTTTCATTTATATCTGATCTATGTTTATGATTTCTTTCCTTCTGATAAGTTTGGGTTTTTATTGTTCTTCTTTCTCTAATTCCTTTAGGTGTAAGCTTAGGTTGTTTATTTGAGACTTTTCTTATTTCTTGAGGTAGGATTGCATTGTTATAAACTTCCCTCTCAGAACTTCTTTTGCTGCATCCCATAGGTTTTGGGTCATCGTGTTTTCATTGTCATTTGTTCTAGATATTTTTTTATTTCCACTTTGAATCTTCAGTGATCTCTTGGTTATTTAGTAGTGTATTGTTTAGCCTCCATGTGTTAGTATTTTTACAGATTTTTTCCTGTAATTGATATGTAGTCTCATAGTGTTGTGGTCAGAAAAGATACTTGATACAATTTCAGTTTTCTTAAATTTACCAAGGCTTGATTTATGTACCAAGGTATGATTTATCCTGGAGAATGTTCCAAGAACGCTTGAGAAGAAAGTGCATTCTGGTGTTTTTGGATGGAATGTCCTATAAATATCAATTAAGTCCCTCTTGTTTAATGCATCATTTAAAGCTTGTGTTTCCTTATTTATTTTCATTTTGGATGATCTGTCCATTGGTGAAAGTGGGGTGTTAAAGTCCCCTACTATGATTGTATTACTGTTCATTTCACCTTTTATGGCTCTTAGAGTTTGCCTTATATATTGAAGTGTTCCTGTATTGGGTTTGTAAATATTTACAGTTGTTATATCTTCTTCTTGGATTGATCCCTTTATCAGTATGTAGTGTCCTTCCTTGTCTCTTCTAATAGTCTTTATTTTAAAGTCTATTTTGTCTGATATGAGATTTCTACCCCAGCTTTCTTGTGATTTCCATTCACATTGAATATCTTTTTTCCATCTGCTCATTTTCAGTGTGTATGTGTCCCTAGGTCTGAAGTGGGTCTCTGGTAGACCGCATATATATGGGTCTTGTTTTTGTATCCATTCAGCCAGTCTATGTCTTTTGGTTGGAGTATTTAATCCATTTACATTTAAGGTAATTATCGATATTATATTCCTATTACCATTTTCTTAACTGTTTTAGGTTTGTTACTGTAGGTCTTTTCCTTCTCTTGTGTTTCCTGCCTAGAGAAGTTCCTTTAGCATTTGTTGTAAAGCTGGTTTGGTGGTGCTGAATTCTCTTAGATTTGGCTTGTCTGTAAAGGTTTTAATTTCTCCTTGAATCTGAATGAGATCCTTGCTGGGTAGAGTAATCTTGGTTGTAGTTTTTTCCCTTTAATCGCTTTAAATGTGTCCTGCCTCTTCCTTCTGGCTTGCAGAGTTTCTGCTGAAAGATCAGCTGTTAACCTTATGGGGACTCCTTTGTATGTTATGTGTTGTTTTTCCCTTGCTGCTTTTAATATTTTTTCTTTGTTTTTAATTTTTGATAGTTTGATTAATATGTGTCTTGGTGTGTTTCTCCTCAGATTTATCCTGTATTGGACTCTCTGTTCTTCCTGGACTTGATTGACTATTTCCTTTCCCATATTTGGGATGTTTCCAACTATAATCTCTTCAAATATTTTCTCAGTCCCTTTCTTTTTCTCTTCTTCTTCTAGGACCCCTATAACTCCAATGCTGGTGCATTTAATGTTCCAGAGGTCTCTGAGACAGTCCTCTATTCTTTTCATTATTTTTTCTTTATTCTGCTCTGCAGTAGTTATTTCCACTATTTTATCTTCCAGGTCACTTATCCGTTCTTCTGCCTCAGTTATCTGCTATTGATTCCTTCTAGAGAATTTTTAATTTCATTTATTGTGTTGTTCATCATTGTTTGTTTGCTCTTTAGTCCTTATTTGTCCTTGTTAAACATTTCTTATAATTTCCCCATTCTATTTCCAAGAGTTTGCATTATCTTTACTATCATTAATCTGAATTCTTTTTCAGACTGCCTATTTCCTCTTTATTTGTTTGGTCTGAAAGGTTTTTTACCTTTCTCCTTCATCTGCTGTGTGTTTCTCTGCCTTTTCATTTTGCTTAACTTACTGTGTTTGGGGTCTGTCTCCCTTGTACAGGCTGGAGGTTTGTAGTTCCCCATTGTTTTTGGCGTCTGCTCCCAGTGGCTGAGGTTGGTTCAGTGGGTTGTGTAGTCTTCTTGGTGGAGGGGACTATTGCCTGTGTTCTGGTGGATGAAGCTGGATCTTGTCTTTCTGCTGGGCAGAAGTATGGCTGGGGGTATGTTTTGGTGTGCCTTTGACCTTATTATGATTTTAGGCAGCCTCTCTGCTAATGGTTGTTTTTGTTCCTGTCTTGCTAGTTGTTTGGCAAAGGGTGTCCAGCGTGTAGCTTGCTCGTTGTTGAGTGGAGCTGGGTCTTAGCATTGAGATGGAGATCTCTGGGAGAGCTTTCGCTATTTGATATTACATGGAGCCGGGAGGTCTCTGGTGGACCAATGTCCTGAACTCAGCTCTCCCACCTAAGAGGCACAGGCCTGACACCCGGCCAGAGCACCAAGACCTTGTCAGCCACATGGTCAGACCAAGTTCAACCAAAGTTGTGATACTTATTTTCCTTGTAAGAGTCTACATGGAATTATGAGGCACTTTGGGAAGAGTATATTAATAGCTACCATGTCTTGGGCCCTGTGGATTACCTTTCCCTTCAGCCACAATCCTCCCAGCATGTCCTGAGGAGATAGGGCTTCCATCAGCATGAACTGGACCCCACAACATCCCAAAGCCTAAGCTCAAGCAAGTGCTGAGGAAACTTGGCTTCCATTAGCATGGACTTGGCCCCATGTTGTCCTGAAGCCCCCAGGCTGTCAGCATGGACTCAGACCCTTGTGTTCCAGAAACCAAAGCCCCAGTGGGTGTTGAGGAGACCAGATTTGCATCAGGTGCCCGGGGGAGCCAGCATAACTGAAGTTTATGAAGGACATGAGAAGATACATTATGTGAGAGTTTAACATGATAAATTCCTATCTTTGTACTGATTTACTCATTTACCACATAAGTTTGGAAAACTTTACAATGTACTATGCACATGATAAATACTTAGTATATATGAAATTAATAAAAGGTGAATAAATTAATTAATAAATGAATGCAAGAGAAGGAAAGTTAATTGAGATAATAAGATATTGTCATCAGTTCTAAATCCACACACACTGATTATTAAATTTTAAACAAACTACTTGTTAAATTTTGAAACAAAATATTTATTGAATTTGTTAGCATTTACTTTTGCTTTTTTAAATTTACCTTATCCATTCAACATTGTGCTTCCTGAAATAAAGCTAAAAATGTTAAATTCATCACACTGAGTAACTATGAATTGTCTGGTTTAATTTGTACTGCCAGTTACATGTGTACTTAATGGCTGCATGAAATCATAACTCTCTGAGATAAAGAGATGAAAATATCTCACTTGACATTTAAGCTTACTTGGATTAATATGATTACAAAGTATTATACGTGAGATAAAGTTCTTTTTTGAGAGACTAGTAATTGATATCCAGTGGGAATGAATGTAGATGGAATGGGGAAACTGGAATTGAAGAATGTCATTAATCTTTTTCCTAAAAAAGAAATGCTTCCTGGGCACTTATTCTATGCTAAACAGTGTGTTAGTTACTAAGAAGAGACTAAAAAAATAAACTTTCTGTTTTCCTGGAACTTAAAAGAGAGAACTAAATATTTCAAGACACACCTTCATTTTGAAAGGGCCATACTACAGAGCAAAAAATAAATAAGTAAATAAATAAACGATTTTGTTATAGAATTTTGAAAGTCGTGCTAGATTGCTTGAAAATAGTAATCTAATACTTCAGACACAAGTTTGATTAGCAAAGAAAAAGAAAAAAGGAAAAAGAGACAGAGCGTTTACTGTCCAGAGTCATATAAAAACAATTTTTTTTAATGTAAGCATATTTTTTAGTTTCCATTCTGTTAAAAGGTAATTTACATAGTATCAATCTATCAGACCAATTTGAAAAAACAATAAATGGAGCATTTTAGTTCTCTATCATACTAAATTAGAAAAATGGGTCTATGGCTTTGTTTCTAATATACTTGATTAAAAACTACCCTTATTTAGGCATCAAATATATGAGATAAGAAAATAGTGTGCAATAAAATATTCCCAACATTTACACACAAATGATTAAAATAATTCAAAGGTGTACACACTTCAGAAAGTTTCTGCATAGCTAAAAGAACTGTTCACTATTTTCTCTAGAGAGGTTTTATTGTAAATTACACATTTCTGCTTCTTAAGAAGAGAGAAACATGTATTCATTGAAATAAATGTTTCAAATTCTAATTCTGAATCAGTTGGTGTAGCTTGCAGGAGATCAATAACAACTAGAAAACCCAGATAAATGTATAAAAATAATCTATTAAAAAAAAAATAAGATGGATGCCTAGGTAAGCAGGGACCGAGGGGCCAAGCTGCTGAAGTATAGGGATCTTCAGAGTAGTGAGTTGACATTCTGTTGGCTTCCTTTTCCCTTGGATCATTTTCAAACTTGGTGGGCAAAACATTGAAAATTTACAGAACAGATAGCAAATTGAAGGCAGAAAAACAAGCACAGCTTTAAGCAATATTGCAGAGCTAGGAAGATAATGTTGAATATCAGGACAGATAAAGCAATCAGGACTGAAGCAGCCAAGATAATGGGAAGAAGCAAGTAACTGAGAGTTTACAAGAGAATGGAATAATCAAGAAGGATGAGAAGGCTAGCTTCTTTAATGCCAATGCAAATCGGAACTGAAGCTGACAAAAGTCAATATCTGGAAGCAATAATTTTAAATAAGAAAGATATCCATTCCAGCGTATAAAATTAAGACAAGTATCAACATTGCTTTGTCAAATTTTGATTAAATATTGCAGCAATTACATATGAATTTTAAAATCCTATATATAAAATCAGCAACTAGAAAACTCTCATGTCTTAGTTTTGAGCTGGACACAACTTTGTGTGTGTTTTAATAATGTAATTGCATATTTTTAGACTGACTTTTTCTGCTTGAAATTATTTTGAAAAACAAAAACTATTATAACTTGCTGTTTTAATAAATAATTATGAGTTTTCTCTTGATTATTATTATTTACTATTTTATAAGTAAGTGTAATATGATCCTTCATACATTGCTGAGTGTTTGTTTTCCAGTTCCTGACTTAGAACTTGGATCAGGAAAATAAATTTGAAATGTACTACCACATAACGTGAAAAAGTACATGTGAGAGCCCATTTTATATGGGGTGATCATATAATTTATCATCCAAAATGGAGTGAGAGTGAAATGGTGGCTATTTATCATCATGATAGGAAGTCAGGCATATACTGGACTGTCACAGGAAACCCAGATGTATGATAACCCAATGCATAAACCTCTGTGACTAAACAGAGCACAGAGATCATGATTTATTGTCCCATAAATATTGACTAAAGCTGATTCTGAAAGGAATAAACAAACTGAAGGGGAATTAGAGTTTCAGCTTGAAATTGAAGAAAAATCAGAATTTTTATGGATATGTAGGAATATTATCTCCTATACATTACTTCTATGGTGAAATTATAACTAAAATGATTTTAATGGAATAATTATTACTAGATGATTTGAAGAAATAGACCCAATTAATATCTTACAATGAATATTTTAAAAATTTCTCTTTATCATTCACTTTATTTTCCAGATCTTAATATAATCAGTAACACATCTCAAAGTGTTAGTGGGTTTTAAACACAAATTCTTTCTCCTTGTTTATCATAAATGACATGTGGACCAGAATATTTTCCACAGTAAGTACCCAAATTATAATTGATAGCTCAAAGTGTGATCATTATGAATATTAGACAACATCATCAGTACTATGTAAATATTTCAAAGTGACTTTGGAAAATTTGTTAAAAGGAGACAAAATTCTAAAAGTCCCTTTGAGTAAATCATGGTCAATTAAAATATGAATCTACTTTGCACGACTGAGAGGCCTGAACTACAGTGGATTAGGCAAATCTTGTTAGTTTCTCCCTGCCTCAAACTCTGCTCTGCCTAGCTGAAGATATAATAAGTCTGACAACTGTATACTTAGCTGTCAGTCTCTCTGCTGAGTCAGTGGATGTACCACTTGGCAAGATCGGCAGCAACACCAACTGAAAGTAGGCTATCACTCTGAAATTTCACAGGTCGTATCAACCCCTCATGTGTGGACTGGAAATGTTAGAGAACTTTAAAGAAAGTCTAAAAACTCAGTTTAAAATTAAGTTGGATCTAATATCTGACTGGTTATAAATTTCTTAACACTCCATTTTGGCTGAAAAGCACATAACATACCATTACTATAAAAAAGACATCAAAAACTGCATCCTGTGTAATGATGATCAATATATATTTATGTTAAAAATCACAATTATTTTAACCTAGTGTGCTATGAAGTAGGATGTTTCCATTCCATGCAAACATCATATCTCATCTTACAGTTTGGGATATGCATACATTTTAATCAAAGAATATTCTAGATTTATTGACGGGAACCCTAATTACTTCTCAGTCTATCAAATTTGCATAGATCATTTCATAAACTTTGCAATTGCTGAATAAAGATTGAGAATTAAAGAGGAACTGATGAATCCCAGCATCGATTACAGGAAATTCCCTCTTTGGCTTGTACTCAGGAATGTGTTGTTAAATATTTACTAATTAGTTCTCAGGGAGATGAAGGGGAAACCCTGACTTTTAGGATTTGTTGAGTCCCATGATGTAGATTCTCCCATTATAGTTGATTTTAAGCTACGTGAAAATTTAACAGTTGGGTCCCATGAGCCAACATGAGCTGGCTCTAGCACAGTACTGCTTGTACTTTTCCTTTACAGGAAAAAGATTACATTAATTAATATTTATTAATTTGCCGATTCTTCTAAACCCTATTCATAACTTGAGAAATGTTCACATTTCCTTTTTCTGTTGCTCATTCCCCCAAAATGTTCTGATTGTCAGTGCTAAGTTGTTTCCTATGTACTTATTTTTTATGCAATTATGGGGTGTTCCTTGAAGGAAATGACCATATGCTTGACTTTTTTACCCTTTTCCAGTATTATTACTAGACATACAGAGATTTGTAACATCCTAAATGCTGTTGGTGATGATGACCATATAAGGCTAAAGTTCTGCTTATTCAAGATTGAAAATCTACTGACTGGACTCCCATCAAATGAGTCGCCCTACAAGGTTTCATAGAAATTGACCACAACAATAAATTCCAGTTCACAATTAAGATTAGGCAGCAATACATTGTTTATTCCAGGAGAGGAGCTAATGCTTTCCAAACCACAGATAGCAAACTGGGAAAAGAAAGTTATTGTGTAGCTTCTACCACATCATAGTGATGTTATAACCTAGACACTAGTCACAGCAGGAAAGAGACAACTGTTTTGTTAATAATGCAGCTTAAACATCTCACAGACTTACAGTCATGATCATTCTCCCTGATTCAGAGATCCTGCCTTGCCATATCACTGTATACTGTTCCTTAGTGTGATGGAGCAAAAGGGATCCTGAACATGTGCTGGTGATTCTTTCTAAATGAGTTTCCCCTATATATCTCCTGCAGAAGGCTTGGCAAATTCATTGTTTGGGCATTTGTAAGACCCTATGTTAGAGTGCTGTGGGAGAAGTACTATCTATCACTTTGTATATCAAAGAAATCAGAATGTAGTTTATCTCCAGATTCTAATTTGAAGAGTAATATATTTAAGCTCATAAAATTGTACTACGACACTAAATAGAAATATTTCTAGGGACTTCCCTAGTGGCACAGTGTTTAAGAATCCATCTGCCAATGCAGAGCACACAGGTTTGAGCCCCGGTGTGGGAAGATCCCACATGCTGCGAAGCAACTAAGCCCGTGCACCACAACTACTGAGCCTGCACTCTAGAGCCCGCGAGCCACAACTACTGAACCCACGTGCCACAACTACTGAAGCCCGCGTGCCTAGAGCCTGTACTCTGCAACAAGTCACCTCAATGAGAAGTCCGAGCACTGCAACGAAGAGTAGCCCCTGCTCACAGCAAATAGAGAAAGCCCACATGCAGAAACAAAGACCCAACACAGCCAAAAATAAGAAAATAAAAAAATAAATTAATTAAAAAATATATTTCTAGGGAATCCATATTAGAATATGCATTTGGTTTAAATTACAATTTTTTAAAAAAATCAAATATACTCTAATAATTGACCATAACCTTAGGAATTAGCACAGAACTAAAGGTTTGAAAAGCAAGAGGTTTAATTGTCCATTTAGCCCACCACCTTAACATTAACTTTGCAGAAGTAGCTTACTAATTGCCAGACAGTATAGTGTAGTGCCTCAGAAAATGAGATGCTCTTCCTCACTACATTGTTTCTGAAATTTATTCTCATCAAGGATGCTTGAGGAGTTCATTACTATCTCTCAAAGAAATTAAAGGAAATAGGCAACAATTCCATAAATTATTATTTGTTCATATAATAGCATTCTTAGAATGGAGCGTTGTATGGTTTTTCCACCTTAGATAATCAGCCTACATAACTTGGCTTTAGTTTACACTTGACTTTGAAATATGGTTAAAAAGTTGTTCAAATGAGCACATTATCCTTGATTTTGTCCTGACAGCAGCTAAGTCCTTTGAAATGTGTACTGCCATTTAATCTAAAGGCATATTTTCTTAATTGTACCATGTCCGCTATACCTATTTATGTTTCTTTGGTCCACAGGATATATTTATATATCCTGAATTACTGTAATTACTCAGCCACTACCCAGCTTATCTCTTTGCATGCACACTCTGCACCTGGATAGTTTATTTGCATATTAGGGACATCTTTTCCTCTCTTGCTGCTGTAAATTGGGACAAATAAAACTTATCATAGGAGAGAAGAATCATCCTTTCTTTTTCCCATTAAATCCTGCTCTGTTAAACACTTCAGCAGACCCCTTGTCTCTACAGAAATGGTATTTTTTTCACAATAATTTGGAAAAAATTCTGTGGTTGGCACCATGATTTGCTTGTGGCTTTTGTCCAACTAAACAAGAGAGAAAGAGAGGAAGGAGGAGAAATAATTTTAACCCCAGTTCATAGATATCCATTGCAAATATTTCCCTTAACATGAGGATGAGATCTTAAAAAGATTTATTTTGCTAGATGGAATTCTGATTTTGGGGAGAGAAATGTATTTTAAATGTATTGCTTTGAATAGGTTCACCTGAGACTTTGTCTTCAGAGTAATTTGTAAACATTTCAATTTACCTATGTTCCTGTAGTTGAGAAAGTTGTGGAGATACAATTTAATTCAGCAAAAATTTATGACATTTTTTTATTATCTTAAGTGAATGTTGACTCCTTTTCTTTTGAGCTGAAATTTACTTTAAAAATGTCTTTTTATCTTTATTACAGATGAATGAGGTAAACACAATAAGGAGCTGGTTGTTCTTTTCCATTTTTATCATTTTCTTTACATTCTTAACTAAATAAATCATGGTCAGACTTGAAAAATTCTGTCCTAGTCATACTTTCTCCATAAAATGGTATGTCATCATCACAGGCTACTTTAACCTTTCCTTCAGTTGGTATTCTATAACACATCAGGCCTCTAGTGGCTTAACACTTCTTACAGTTCTCCTTTTATATACTTGACTATAAAGGAATCGGTATGAAACAATAACTAAGGACTTTGGAAGCAGAAGATTTTGATTTTGAAGTCTGAACTTGAACTGTTTTTGACATTCACTATCTATAATGGCCTTAGTCACAATTACATTATGTCTCTGAATTTGAACTTCCTCATTCAACAATAATAACATTCAACACAAAACAAATTTCTTGAGTACCAAATAACACTGGGGATATAAATATGATAAGACACAGACTTCACCTTCAGAGAGAAAATAGTATGGCATACTGTCTTTAGACCTAGGCAAGATAAGCTTGAACCTATGCAAGATTGCTGGCTTTTCTCCAGCAATACCCACCCCCATGGCTGGGAGCCTGCTGGGCCAACGAGATGTGTCCTGCTAGCATCTCTCCTTCTAAACCTTTCTTTGGGTACTTATGATTCCAGAAAGTTTTGCCCGATAGACTGGAGGCCACATGCAGGGCATGCATAATCCTCTGCTTGTGTCAGTTTTCTTAAGAACAAATGTACTATTAATGTGTACCCACAAGCAGGGGAAATGGCCAAGAGGCTACTATTTATAAAGGGCATAGAGAGAGTTGGACTTGCAGGTTGGTTATTGAATTACATATATGAACTCTTGTCCCATATTAATCTCTAATCCCCAGTTGAACTCTTACAAGTACTAAATAAGGGTCTGATTAGAAAGAATATCTAACTCTAGCCTGAAGTGGTCAGGGAAATCAGCTGCTTTTGGTGGAAAGAATGCTTAATCTTAATTTTGATGGATAAATATAAAGCACATAGTCAAAGTGTAGACACTAGGTCAGTCTAGAAAGATACTATGTTAATATAATGCTCCCCAAGAGTCAGGTTGACAGGGGGAGCAGTTCAACAAAGCCGCATTGTAAGTTTTAAAGAGAAGTTGTCATTTCTATTTGCTGGACCAAAGTTTTTAAAAAAATACTAGGAAACCTTATCTGCTATGATGTTTATTTCCTTTTGTTTGGCTTTACAGTTTTCCTTTTTGCCCTTCAAAGAGGAGAAAGAAGAAATCCAGCAGTGTTGCAAGCATATATTGGTGAATTTTAATCATTGCATAATTCTTTCTGGCAGGATTATCTAAAGCTTACTATCCCTTCAAGTAACACTTTTAAAGCTCTATCAAATCATGAGGCCAAAGGGCTATACAAACAAATACTTTATTAATTCAATTTTTCAATATGCTTGAAATGTGATCTCCCAATTTCTGTGCGAGCAGATTAAAGTAATAGATCTGCATTTATCACACCACCTTGGAATTAAACAAGAGAGCAAGAACTCCCCTTTCAGGATGAGGACAAGAAATGGGAAAGTTAAGTATGTCAGAGTCCAAATAGAGATTTCGAAGAGCAAATTTTCAATCTGTGAATCTATGCAATAGTGTGGGAAGAAGAAATGGAACCTGGCTAAATATTCTCCAACTTAAGACGTCACGTAAAAGATGAATACTTTAGCCAGGCTCCCTGACCACACACTGAAACCCACTGAATTCCACAATCTGAAATTTTTAGTACTACAGGTTTAGTGTAAACAACATTTAAGTATGTGTAAAATGCAAGTTTTTAGTTCTATTCTCCTTTTATCTGATTTTCTCAGGTAATTATCCATTTTCATCTCTAGACTCATGAATATTTCAACTATTTTGAATGCAATATTGTTTAAAATATTAGACTAACTCTACTCTTAGCACTTTGCTCGAAATTTAGCACAAAGTTAGCATTCAAAATCAAGGAAACAAGCAAAACAAATGTTCCCCCAAACCCTTCACAACAGAGAGTAGAAAGGATAAAACCTGCAGTCTTTGGCTCGGTTTTTACCTTGCTGATGAGGAATCTTCTTTCGAATTCCAATTACAACTCTGAACTTTAAATCTTCCTGCGATGAGTTTCAGAACTTTGTTTCCTTCAGCATACTCGTTTTCATCTTATCATTTTCAGTTTCATTTATTTAAACTCTTACTTTAAAGTTACCACATGCTTATTCCTGAGTCTACAATATACTCAGTTTGGCACAAACATAAAAAGCAGAAGCAAGGAAATGTTCACCACAAAAATTAGGACAATATTTAACTTTAGAGAGTAGGGAATTGTGATTAGGAAGTGGCATATGGCAGCCGTCCTGGATACTGGCAATACTTTTTTTGCCTTAGTTGTGTGACTATTACATGTTTGCTTTATAATGACTACATAAAGTGTACATTTGTTTTATGCATTTTCATTCATATATACTTCATTTCATTATAAAAAGGATAAAACAATCTATTCTGTCTACTAAATTATGGAGTTTTTGCTATAGAATTATATTGACTGTATAATACAGATTGTATACAGATATGTTAAACTACATCTTAAATTCAAGTAAATTTTGAAGATGATTTATTTTCTCTCTCCATGGAGTTCCTGAGGATGTTTGTTTACTCTATCAAGTCTAACAGCAAATGAGCTAGAGTTTAAAATAAGAGCTGCTATACAACATCTGAAGGATCTTTCAGAAATCATTTAGTCTCAGAATACAAATGGACCATATCTAAGTACCATTTGAAAATATATTCTGATTATGAAAATGGAACACTGTATCCTTTTAAAAATACAGAACGCTTCATGAATTTGCGTGTCATCCTTGTGCAGGGGCCATGCTAATCTTCTCTGTATTGTTCCAAAACACTGTATATTAACAAAAGCTATCATTAAAATATAAACTTTTTATAAGAATAAAATATAACTATAAATATTTCATTATAATATATAAAATATATTTCATTATATATATTATACACTATATAATATTATATTTTAGTATATATTGATTATAATGTCTATATTGTATGTATTATATAATTATGTTCATTATATTTCATTGTAATTAATCTCATCTCCATAATTAATCTGATTTTATTTTGGTACATATTTAGATGTTCATATTACCAATTTGACCAATACTATACTTAAAGAAAAAAATGTTTTAAATGCTGACTCAGTTCTCTTGGAGGATTAATTTTGTAGTGCAAGGTCAATAAACAGTTAACTTATTGTTTGATCAAATTCAAAGAAATTTATTTTGTCTCAAAATAAATTGGTATATTCAAAGGAATAAAAAGATTCTCTGTGCAACATCTTCCAGGACAGTGTCAACATCAATTTCTCTAAGTGTATTTGTGGCAGAAAATATGCATGCATTTTTTCAGCAGCCAAAGTAGTAGACTGTAGTATTAGTTAGAAATATCCGTTCAGAGAAGCTCTAAACACCTTTATCATTAGGGGGAAGTCTTCCAACCATATGCGTTAAATGGAAATACATATCTACTCTCCTCCTCTAGTAACTTAACCTATAGGCATGTGACTGAGGCTTGGGCAATGGACACTTTACCTGATAGCTGACTGCTGAGAAAGTAACACAAAGATGCAGAGGCAGTTGGATGTTAATAGTTAATAGTTTTCTTGGTTGACCTGAGAGTTTAGAGGCAGAAGGAGAAGTGCCCAGTGTAGCAAGAAGTGTCCAGTGACAAAAGTGGTGATGACAGCAATAACGTCTTAATCAGAGAGATCTTGCTGTTTGCGAAATGTTGTACTCTAGACCTCAGTTCCTGGACATTTTTCAAGAATTCATCACATTCTTTGGACAATTCTGTTTATGCTTAGGTTACATAGATTGGCTTTCTTTTTGGTTTCAACCAAAGACTAACTTGTAAAGGGAGAAAGCATTCTTTAGCATTGAATTTTACTGTGTTATGATATACTGTATCACATACATTGTATGTGATCATATAATAGATAGATTTTTTACTGCTATAAGTACTACTTCCTTTGTCTTACACAATGATAACAGTCAATTTTGTTTGCATTGTTACCCCTTTTTGAGAGCTTATGGTTTTTTAAATGTGTTCATCTTTCAAGAAAGACTTGCATTTACTAGGTAAATGGCATGTGATTCTTTTGACCTTGCATAATTTTAGTAATCAAAATTGAGGAAAGCTCTTGAGCCAAGAAGACATGAGAAAGCCCTTACAAGAGTCTCTTTTAGACACCTGCAAGTGGAGAAACCTGAAAAGTGCAGTTTTCACTGGCATCCACAAGGATGCAAGATATACCATTTGCCTCCTCTACAGCATATAAAATAATAATCATGCTTTTTGCAGAATAGAGCTAAAGCAGAACAAATTAGAATGGAATTGGATAACTAAATAATAATAACCAAATAATTACCAAGCAACCTGAAAATAATGTAATGGAGTAATTGAAAATGTTTTTTGTAGAAACGTGATTTGCCAGATATTTTTTTGAGGTAGTACTTGCATTTTCAACAGTTTCCTCTCTTAATATCTATGATTATCTGCATAGAAATTAAATTGAAAAACTTATTTACTGTATTCATTTTCTCAGAGAATTATTAAAAGAATACGACAAATCTGAGTGAAGACCCTCTATGAATCCACACTAATTCTGACATTGGACTATCCATGTTCCTGATGTTATTCATGGCTAGTTTCATGTATACTGCAAGATCCTTAACTCAGAGCATAATTACAGATGGAAAGAAAACAGAGAGGAATAAAATACTTCTTTTTCTGAAGAAAATGAATATAAAAATTCTATATTATTTTAGGTGTTTTATAGAATTATTAATAATAGATTGTGCAAACTCCAAGAGCTTTTATACATTCAGTGGGGAAGGTGAACTTTGGCTAATAAATGTATCTTGAACTTTGTCAGTGGGAAATTTAGTGCTGTATGCTATTATCTAGATGAGAAATTTTAAAGTTTATTTTAAAATTGCTGCAAAGTAATAGGTCTAATAAACAAGAGGTAGTTTTGAGCCATTCACATGAAAGAGAATCAGATAAAATCTTCAGCCACTCTAATTAATGTTAGTTGATGTTATAGACATTTAAGCACACCTATTAAAACACAGAGGGAAAATCAAAGATGAGAAAAGCAAGTAATAGTATTTCAGATATTTTATTCTCAGTTTATTTCTAACACAATATGATTTTCTTAAATGAAATTGAATATGATCTCTCCGGCATACTTATGATTGAAATGAATTCTTACGGTTAAAAAATGGACTTCTTTCTGACATTGGTAACCACACATATAATTTCAGTAATAATGCAATCAGGATGTTGCAGTTGCCTTAACTTATTAAAATTGCCATTATGCAATTATCTTACTAATTGTGATTCATATATATATTCCATAATTCCCTTATTCCATATATGTATACCACAGTATGCAGGTGATCAAATTATTATGCAACATTTTATTTCTGTCATTATTTTGCATTGCTTATTTCTCTGGTTAAAAAAGTTGTTTTCTTTGTTTGTTTGTTTTTGTATAACAAAAAGTGGATCCAGACTTTCCAACCGTTCTAGAAAAAATCTGGTATGTTTTAAATGTACATACTATAGAATTTTAAACCGCTAATAGTACTGATTTTTACTTCATAAATTCTTATTCATCTGCAGTGAATTTAAATATGTAACATGCAGTTCCTTGGATACATGCAATATTTTACTTTCTAAGAAAATATGTAGAACTCTAAATTTTATATATGAATTGCCACAAAAGATGGCATATGGTCATGTGGAAGATTTTAAATTGTTCTCTTATGCATTAAACTTTGTTATAATCAGTTTTACAATATAAAAATATTAGATTTACAAAAGAGCGTGTCCAATAACTGTCCCAGTCTTCCAATAAGGAGATTCAATGTAATCACTCAAGTTGCTAGGATTCATGCCCTGTCTTTGACTTATGCTATAGTAGTGAGTCTTGTGACTTTTCTAAAAGAAAAATAAGTTTTGAGATGGTATTTTTGTGCTTTTCCTTTATCACAACAATTTCCATTAATTACATGCTAATCAATAATACATAAAAAGCTATATCAGTTACAGAGTATAGCAAATTTAAAATACTATATGACATAAACAATTTATGTCTATTTCCTGATATTTCTTGGGAAATATTTTTTTTCTTTTCACATTTGTTGACACCTCCTGTATATTCAACTTTTAAAAAATTTTGGATATTTATAAAATATTAATTAGTACTTATTTATTAATTAATATACTTTAAAATATATACTAACTAAAGTTGTATAAAGATGTACTCAGTTTTCAATGAATATTTTTTCTATTCCAAGATTCTACCCAGAATGCTATATTACAAGTAGTAGTCACGTCCACCTAGACTCCTCCTCCACTTGGCTGTGATGGTTTTATAGACTTTCCTTGTTTTTGATGACCTTGATGGTTTTCAAGTCATAGTGGTCATCTATTTTGTAAAATGTCTCTCAGAGGAACTTTATTGACAATTTTTTTTCATAATTAGACTTTGTTTGGGGGAGGAGAATCTCAGAGGAAAATCTCATTTTCATCATATCATGAGGCTATATACTATCAGCATGACTTACCACTAATGATATTAACATTGATGACTTCAGTAAGGTAGGGTTTGTCAGGTTTCTCACTTTAAACTTACTCCTTTTCATTCTTTTGAATACTGCATTATTTGGTAGGAAGTCACTGTGCATGTTTCCTTTTAGATACATAGAGATACAAATCTATCAATATCTCTATATTCCTAGATTTGTCAATATCTATACACATCCATCTATCTATCTATCCATCTATTAATCATTTATCAATCTATCTACCTCTATATAAATCTACTTATCTATATCTATCTTTCTATCATCTTATTATATATATCAATTTGCAACTATATTAAGCTAAACATGGGATCATACTGATGTCTCCAAATCTATTCCATTATCACATGGGTCATTCTAGGTTTTCCCCCTTGTTTATCTGTAATTTCCTACTTCAACAGTGAGAGTCCTGGATCCCTTCATTTACCTTCCATTTACTTAATATTTAATCCCAGTATATATCTATACTGTCATCAGAATTGTTATCCTGTACCACCATGGGAATTTTATCAATTAGAGTACATTTCTATGTAGAGCTCCTTTTGACATTACTTTTCCAGACTAAACTTATGTCTAAAGTTACTTAGGTTGGTGATTTTTCACTAACTGACTCCAGTCAGTTTCTTTAATATATTAGTGATACAGTCAGATTCCTTTGTCAGAGTGTATTCCTTACTGGGACCTCTTAAAAAATAAACAAATATATAAACTTAATACATTAAGATTCACTCTTTGTACTGTACATCTATAGCTTCAACACATACATAGTATCATATATCCACAACTACAGTATCATAAAGAAAATCTCATCACCTTATAAAATATTCTATAGGTTGACCTATTCAAACTCTTCCCAAATCCCTGGGAACCACATATCTTTTAATGAATGAAGGCTCTTATTGCTCTATATCCGTACCAACAAAGGGTATTGTAAGTTTTTTTTTTTTTTTTTAGCTATTTGAGTAGGTATGTAGTGTCATTTGAATTTGAATTTTCTTGATGATAAATGATGCAGAGCATCATTTTACATGTGTATTTGCCAACTATAGCCTTTTGGCACAATTTCAGTAAAATTTAAAGAATAAAAATTAAAGAAAAATCACACCTAAATTTAGTTAGCTACAATGCCATAAATGAACTGTGACGTGTCATAAACAAAGGATCTTAATAGGCGTTAACTGTATTAAAAATGACAACATGTAAAGTAGTAGCTTCAACTACATGAAATAACTAAAAATAGTAGACAATAAATTTGTGCCACACTTTGTTGAATCTATTCAAAATACTTTAATGTGAGTAAATCTCACAGCTTTGTAAAACATACTTTATAATACCATAACTACAGTTATTTTTAAGGTCAAGTTATCATTAAGTTACTTTCCTAAGAGATGTCACAACTAATATGATAAAGGACTTATTTCAGTTTGAGCATAGCCTTTGCCTGGCTTACTGATCTCTTTTTAACAAGAACTATTAAAAACTACTTGGCCTATATTAAGTTAAATACATATTTATAGAAAGCTGGCGGCAAGGAGAAAGATATTTAAAAAAGTCAAACTCACATAAAACATTTGAAGAAAGATCTCTTTATGGTTTTAAGTTGCTCATTCATTCATATTTTATTCAACGAATCTATTTTAAGTTTATCTTTGGTTTCAGACACACTTAAAATTCATTTTTTTTGTGACTATGTTACCCAGTTCAGATGTTATTATATTTTTATTTCTTAAATAATAGTGTCATTCAATTTATTATGTATTTAAATTTGCATACTTAACAATACATTGAATGATTACTGTGTATCTGGTCCTGTCCTAGGTGTGGAAATTGTCAGTAAAGAGGCCAAAATTCTGACCCTTGGAGGTTACATTTTAGTGGAAGAGTCAGAAAATAAATATGATTAATGCATAAAATATATATTATGCTACATTTTAATATATGCTAGACTGTGGGGGTTTTATGTGAGATTTTTGTCATGTAAATATTTAAATTTTACATGGTGTTATTGGAAATGTTAATCCAAAAGGTGAATTTTCAGTAAAGACCTAAAGGTAATGAGTGGCATTCCTGCAAATATTTGGAGACAGAGTAAGAGCAAATGCCCTGAGACAGCAGTGTTTCTGGTCTGAGGGCTGAGGCCAGTGTAATTGAAATGGTTCTTCATGAGAGGAAATCAGTAGGTAATGTCAAAGGGACAAGAACCCTATTTTTTCCAAAGTGAGGTGAGAAGACATTAGAGATTTTTAGTAGATACATATCATGCTCAGATATACGTTTATACAATAATCATGCAGACTGCTTTGCTGAGAACAAACTGAAGGATGTAAGGGAAGACTCTGAGAGAGGAGATTATATGTTACTACTTTAATGACAGGGAAAAAGTGGAAATGGCCCGTGATTGTGGGGTGGGGCTAAGGAGAAGTACCCAAATGCTAGATATCTGCTAACAGTCAATTTGATCGAATTTTCAAAAAGACATATTGTGGGATCTGAGAAACAGAGATTTAATAAAATCACCAAGGATTTTGGCCTGAATAATTAAAAGAATAGATATGCCTTTAATAGAGATGAGGAAAACTGCAGAAGAAGACTTGGGAGAAGATCACCTTTGACCATATTAAATTTAAGATGCCTCTGTGTTACACTACTGGAGATGTTAAATCAGACATATACATCTGCAGTTCAGGGAAATTGGGCTTGAAATATAATTTTTGAATAGTCCACATATTTAGTGTATGAATATATAAAACAACAAACATAAAATAATGTTTCAGCTCCTGGAGAGAATAAGAGCTCATTGCAATACCAGGAACTCTTACCTCTCATCCTATAATGTACAGGCGTTTACACTTCCACAGTATTTTTAAAAGATCCTGTACATTTCTCTCACCAGTATACATTTAATGCTTTGGTGATAGATGTTTTCTGGGCCGAAGTTACTAGTGAATGAGTGATTCACATGTGAAAAATCCACTCAGCAGTGCTACCAATTTAAGTCGTTGATTCCTTTCTCAATATTATTGCAAGAGGTTTTAGCGATTATATTTCATTGAGTCTAAGCCACCATTATATCTAGGTTTTAATTAACCAACTGCAGTTAAGTTTATCCATATCAATAATTACAATATTGCATACATTTTTAGGGAAAAATGCAATCTTTGGGGTGTTAAGTTGGTGAAAGGAGAGGTATTGAAACAGGAAAGAAAGGAGATAATAATGGCTGCAGAGCAAGAAAGCAACAAAAATGCCCTCTCTTAAAAACTGGATACTCCATATGTGATCTGTAGCTCTCAAAGAACATATGATAATTTTATGTAAATGCAACACAAATCCATACAGATATCCTGTAACTGTCATATGTCCTTTGGTTCCCAGAAGGGCAGGCATCCAAATATGGAAACTTACAACCATGATGAAAATACGATGTGTAGAATTTTTACAACTCCTTGAACTTCTTAAAGTTGTTTTCACAATTCTCAAAATAATCACAAAGTCACTTTAATAATTATAAAGTGGTAGATGGGATGAGTTATCTATTTTCTTAACTTGTCTATGGAACACAGTATGTTTTTTTTCCTAGCTATTAAAGACTTGTTAACAGTGGGGGTATGTAGAAGATAAACATGATGAAAGCACAATATGATGTTCCTACTTACATTCCACAAGTTCTGAAACTGGAATGAGAAATGTCCACAACCACTGGATATCAGGAATTTGGTGGAATTGAGAGAATAACTTCCTCTTTCTTACCCATTCTCCTTCCCTTCATCCTTACTTTATGAAAAATATTAAGGTGGGGGTGGGAGTGCTACAATTTATAAGGTATTCTTGATTCAAAGATTAAAAATATATGATTTCTTGTGACCCATATTTAGTAACAGAAACCAGATTTACTTATGCACTTGAATTTTTTAAAAGGACAAATTATGTGTATAAATAGCTCTCATGACATTGGATATTAAGCAACGAAGGACATTGAACAATGAGAGAAAGGAAACAGACAAGGTATGCCTAATGATTGTCCCAGTTTATTGTCTAGAGAAAGTTTATAGGCCAAGGTACAGAAAAGTGGAACCCAGGATGTCTCTGGAAGTCTACCAGAGGTGAGAAGACCAAATTGGAAGACCAGGGAAGCCAATGTACTGAGAGTTTACAAAGAAAAGAACAGGAAGGAAAAATCTGCAAAGAAAAAAAAACTCCAGAAATCTCTAAATGCTCCATCAAGAGTATTCAGTTGAGTATATAAATCAACATATGTGTGTGAGGAAATTACCTAAATCCAAGAAAGAATGACCTGAAAAGATTATAAGGAACAAAGCCTGAGATTTACACAGGATTTTACCAGGAACAAGCCTGCTCCCAACAGCCAGAGACATTCTCTCAGTTCTTTCGCATTTGCGAATTTCTGTCTCTTAATGACAAGTTAACTGAGCATAATATACTTGGAACTCCCTTCAGTTTACGCAGTGTTTCAGTGTCTTTTTTCATTGAATGTAGCTGTGGAGAGTTAGAGGGAATGCCATTATCTATTCTGTGACTAACAGGCATTTCCTACATGACATATTCTAACTTTGTTTATCAATTACTTTCTATAACTTCCCCAGGGTGTATATTTAATTTGAAAGTCCTATTTCAGTTCTTATATGCTATGTGATACATTCTTGAACTGTTTTTCATTTTAGATGGTGTCCATCTATTATATAAAAAGAATTGTATTTCCTATGTCATTTATCATACTGGATACTGTTAATCTCGCCCCCATATCACTTTCATTTGTCCAATTTCTTAGTCTTTTTCTAATTTTTCCTTCATCCTAACTGTAATAATATACATATCCCCCTCCATGCCTTTGATTAGATTTTATCAGTGACTTCTGTGTTTCTTATGGTTCTAATTGCACTGAAATCTCTGTTTTCATCAGATCTTTGAGGTCTTGAGTTCATGTTAGCATGCGTTTCTAATTTTATCATAAGAGGCACTTCAGGGAATTTTTCTGTCACTTGACCCTTCAAAAATATATTCTGAGTCCTTCTTTTGCAAATTAATATACTTTTTTTCCTATAGTAAGTGTCTATAGTTGCCATATTATTTATTTCCACCCTATTCATATTTAATCCAGAAATTTTAATAGAATATGCCCAGATATACTATCTACTTCAATACAGCATTGATGCACTAACATTTCCAATGTATAACTATTATATTTACCCACCTTCAGAGCTTCACATTTTAGGGAATAGTGTTGCTTTTTAATTTTTCTGTTTCTTAGGTGTGGGAATGAGATTGGGAAGAAATCATTGGGAAGTACCTGCCAGTGGTATTTACAAATATGGCTCTATTTTCTCTTTAAAAAAATCCTATTAAGTCTCCTATAACAGAGTGATCAGTAGGCAAATCTATCTTATTTCCCTGACCTTTCACTTGCTTTCACAACTCAACACAGTGCTCTATAGGTTAAAGGAGTCACTATATAACATTATAAAGTATAAAAGTCTTCTACTTTTGTTGACATTAGATATAGCTTTACTTTATGTAACAAAAGAAAAAGTCTCAACACTTAAATTTACATATAAATACATATTATCTTCTAACATATTTGGCAATATGGAGAAAGATAAAATTTTTGAAAGCAAGTAATATAGTACAGATTAGAAACACCTGACTCAAGGAAAATCTTAGTAAAATCAAACAACTACGTATGATGGCTTGGACATGAAAATGTAAAGGAATGAATGGTATATTTTTCATTATAAGAAACCCATGAAATATAATCAAGCACTTCAGACCTGAGTGTCAATGCATTTATATGTTCCCTTTGGGTTTTAATAGGGAGCTGATGCTGTAAACAATATGTACATATTTATAAATAGCAAACATTAACTTACTTGCTTTACAGAAAGTATCACCATGATGATAGGTATAATTTTTATTAATTTAGGCTCATTATCTTAACAATTTCTCAGAGAATAATATTCTCCATGAAATGCTATGAGCCTACATCCTACTAAAATCAAAACCTTAAAGATTTTAACATATTGTCTGAGCAACACCACTCCAGATATTTATGTTATTCTTTCCCGTTGATAATCATACCCTCAGAAATTCCATATATAATGGAACAGTGTCCGAGAGCTTAGATAAGCTCCGTGTTATTGCTGCCTTGGCAAACATTTTGTTTGACGAAGCCGACTTCAGGGAACATAAACTGACAAGTTTGTGCAAGCACAAGCCCTAGATAATAGCCTTCAGAGGCACAAGCAAATGTAAATTCCTGATGTGACTTTCCCAACAGCCCTTGTAATCAACAATCTCCTCTCCTTCCCAGTGCCTTCCCCTGTGCTCTCCTTAGATAAGAGCCCTGTGGCACTTACCAAAACCCCATTCTTTTGGTTTGAACTGACAATCAGGCCTTACTCAGGAACCCCAAAGCCACCCAACGACCCCAGTAAAGGCATGTGCCTCACGTTCTGCCCCTTTCTCTGTCTGCACTTTGCCTTGACCTCCCCATGTGTCCCCTCAAGATATGGCAGGTACTTTCTCCAGAACCTGCGAATGATAAACTTCTCTATTTCAGCTTTACTTCTGGCCTGTTGTTGAACATTTGCTCACCATTCTGTACCCTATGCTCCACTTGACAACTGCTAATTTGATAGATTCATAACAAACATATAGTAGTCAAATAAAGAATATTCTTTTATTCTCCAAATTTACTAATAAATTTAGTTTATGCAAAATGTGAACATGTACCTTTCTGGTTACCAAGATAAATTTTGTCAAAATATGTATATTGCTAAAGGGCAGTGTCCCTTCTTTTCGAAGCCATTTGCAATCTGTTTGAGATCAGCATTCCTTAAAAAAAACATTCATTAAGATTAACATATACTGCATGCATATAAAACACACACATATACTGCTTGTAAAACATTGCATTTTGGAAGATTGAAATAAAAACATGATTATTTACTAATTTGTATGAATTTTCAAACTATGAAGAATTGAAGTTAATACGATAAATAAATTAAAGTAAAACAAAATAAATTTGGGGTATAAGTAGTTATGTTAGTAAGAGGGGAAATATAATGTCTGAGAAAAAGAATAATAAATTGTAAATGTCTCAATAGAGTTGGCAAAACTTGAGTTGAATACAAATAATATGAACAGGATGTAGTTAAACAAGTAAGTAGTGAGAAAGAAAAAAAAAAGTGGCTCCTGATATCTGGGAAGTGATCTGACCATAACTGCTAGGCCTTGGTGTTATTAGAAAGTACTTGGCACTCACAGCTAGGATTTGGTGTTCTCTTGTTGAGTGTGGACAATCTCACAGAACCATGTCAACAAATTCACAATGTGTAACGTGATGAAAGGAGACCAAAGCTAAGGACTCTGATGAAAACAAAGTCACTGTTCAAACACCTGAAGATACCAAACATTCCCTTCTCCTTATCCCTTCCCGCTCTTTCCTGACAGCATGCACCCAGAGCAAATCCTGCTTTGTGAACCAGTCACAAAGTCACCTAACACAAGCCCAAATTCTATAAGTGTTTCTAATAACATATTCATTAGATTCCCCATAATTCCCTGTGGAGCATGTTCTCTCTTGCATTGAGCTACACACCCAACTTTGAATACAGGTATTGTTCCAATGTTCTTTTGTCCAGAAGAAATTGGGAGCATATGGGTAATATTACCATAGGAGTTAGGATACTTTTGGTTTCATGAAGAATATGGTATCACCAACTGTGTCACTAAGGATTCTAAAAGCAAAGGATGAAACAGTCAAGGATTAGAAAAAGTTAAGGAAAGGATCATTTACTTGTGGATGGGAAGAGTAAAGAGAACAGACAAGGAATTTCAAGGCGCTCAGGAATAGCAACATCACAAAGCATTTACCACCTCTAGACTTGAAAGGGCTAAGGAAGCTATTTCTGGTCTCTAGTACCAAGGATATAGGAACTGCCTATCTGAAGCTGTAGTCTTCAGTAGAGAAACATACTCATTGCTAAAACATTGTTAGGTGATAAAGGAGAAGGGTAAAAATACCCTAAACTCTCTTCTCTCATACACTGTAATCACTAGCAGTACTTTTCTTTGGCCAAACACAAGGGAAGAAAAAGGCAAAAAATTATTGCCAGTTCCTTATGTAAATCATTAATTATCTGGGGCACACAAGAGTTTGGACAAGGTAGAAATTGTAGAGATAGGGTCTGGAAGGGTAAACAGAGAATACCCAGCAGTCTACCTATGAGGCTTATACAAAAGATGTTGACCTTTTCACCTATGTATAACTTCATGATAAAGTTCAGTGGCAGACCTGTTTTCACAAGTTTGTGACCAGTGCAGTCACATAAGGCACCACACTCAAAAGGGGACTAGGCTTGGTTTAGTGCTTTGCTGTCACCATCTTACAGTTCTTAATTATTTTTTTCTTAGAATTTGTGCTTTGAAGGTGAAGTTCCATGGGGCACGGAGCATGCAAGTGACTGGCAAAGCCACACTTAATATGTCTGTCTGCCATTCCTTGCCACCACATTCTGCTCTTTCTTGTCACCCATTGCCACAGACATTTCTGATGTACCCCAAAGTATGGAATTCCAGTGGATCCACAATGTGTGGGAGTCGGCAAGACAAAGCAAGCGTAACACAAGCATGTCATGTCTACAATTAAGTACAACTATTGATAGCCTCAAGAGGCTTCACTTTCTGTTCAAGCAAGAACTTTCTTCAAAAGCAAAAAGAAAGCAATGGCGCTCTAAGAAACATATATGCCTAAGGAAACCTATCATATCTTTTCTCACTCATGTCACTTCCATGACTAGCCAACTATGTACACTGAAAATGATGACATAGAAGGGAAGGGAAAGACAGAGTGAACCATAGATTTTTTTCTTTCAGTTCTTTCTTACTCATTAGTAAGATGATGGGAGAGAGTGTGGGTAGAATGAGCACATATCAAGAAGTGAAATCAAAATGATTGAGTTAGTTTTGTACAAAGTTTTCACTGTTTTGGTAAGAGCAAAATACAGATGCATGTACCAGCTATGAGACATGAATTGTGTTATTTTAGTGATTCCAAATACATGTTAAATGATGTTATATTTGCAATTAAAACTGGGATTGTATAAGAATAAATGGGAAAGGTCATGCTAAAAATTAAAAAAAAAATCATTACATTAAATTACAAATAGAAAACACCAAGACAACATAGAGACCATGGGAAAAAGGGAAAAGCTTTATATTTTGTTACTTTTAACAACACTTTTTTCCTATTTTATGAGGAAGGGGGTCTCAAATTTTTTTTAACTTTTTTTAAATTATGCACTAGTCTTCCAAAATTTTGTAGTAGCTACAAAAATATACAATATCTTGATCAGCTTTCCTGTGAATCTTGTGACCTCCTTCTCTCCCATGTTTGTAATATGACCATGGAAGCTCCAAGACTATGTTCTTATTCAGAATTGACAAAACATATGAAGAGAAAGCTACCTTCTTCACATATGACTTTCTCTTTTATCAAGAAGAAAACTCAATTTCAGAAGTCTCCCACCCGCTGCTCGCAGAAGGTGATTCAAGTTCTAGTGAAAAGGAGGACAATAGTTTGAGAGTGTGGCACTGTTAATTTCTAAATAGAGAGACTCTGAGAGCAAAAAAATAGCAAGGACAAATTATTTTGAGAAACTAGCAACAGTGTGTGCCATACCAATACCTATTAACTTACACAGACTAAAATAGCAAGTTAGCTGGTGATGTCTGCACTTTCTTTCAGTTTACTTTCCTTCTTTGCCAATTAATAACCACTACCCCTAGATTTAATTATTTATATATTAAAAAAAATCATTGTTAGATGGCTTCCATAGCAGTAGACAAATTAGAATGTTATCCATCATATTTATAAATACATACAAGGCATAAACAGCACAACTTTTCCTGAAAGTGCAGGCTTTTAGAAGTCTATCTTTCAGTTTTTATTACTTTCTAAATATTTTATTCATTATCTAACTTTATAAAAATATGTCTTTTTTGGTTCACAATGTCTCATATCTGTGAACAAAAGCAAGAGCTCATTGTTTTCCTTTCTTACACCTTCATCAAATTAAATATATGGTTTACTCTAAATTGCAAAATAATAGAGGACATTGTGGATGTGTTTATGATACATTTTGAGACTTCAAGTGCTAGATAATTTTATTACTTCATATTTGAAATAATGGTCAGATACTGCCATCTCCTGTTTACTAAATAAAGTTAAATACAAACACACACACACACACACACACACACACACACACACACACACATACACACACCTTTGTGCATGCACACACAGGCTCAGAGGGAGAAAGTCATAAATTAGGGACTTTGAGAACAACTCCAGGTTTTTTATTATGTTGACCTCTTTTGAGTTTTTGATTTTTCAGAAGCAGAAATGTGAAATTAATTCAAATCAGTAAGTTTTTCCAAAGAATCAGAGTTCACTTAAAACAATACAAAAGCATCGATTATTTGGCTGTGATATTTAACACGAGTATTAAAGATGCAGATATTTTTCTTTCTGACAGAAAATTTAAAGATATGAATGTGTACCTCAAAAATATGTAGTCTGTTTACTTATGTGTCTTACACATTTATGGAAGCACTTAATAATTTCAATGACATTCAACATCCCTTGAATGTGTTCACCCTTAACTTTCTGTCACAATTGTTTGAAATTATTTCTAGCCTTCCTCTAGTTGACCAGATTGCACTGCTTGTGTTTTGCAGAATACTACACACCTTAGATTCAGCAGAGCTTTCTTGTTAAATGCCAACACTTTTGTGCATCTTCTCTTCAGAACTCCATCATATTCCCCAGTCTCACAGCGATTAGTGTACTTACTCCTTCTCATTCCAAGTCTTTGATATCAACATATATATTTAATTGAAAAAAATCAAGGTCATTGTTCTATTTTATTGGCTGCCCCAAATTTCTCCTCTGACTATTCTACATTTTCTATCACTTATGTTTATTGAAAAATAGGAAAAATATTCATTCCAGATGATAAACGTAATAACCTTGAGATTACAAGAGTGTTCTAAAAAGAATTATTTTTTAATTTTTTTTTTTTTTTGGCAGGGCTGCATGCGGCATGCAGGCTCTTAGTTCCCCGACAACCCATGCTCCCTGCAGTGGGAGCACAGTGTCCTAACACTTGGACTGCCAGGGAAGTTCCTAGACAGAATTATTTTTAAAACTGAGTTATTGGAAGAAAGTAGTAATTTTAAAAGCCAAAATTGACTAAAGAAAATGAAACAACTTTTTAAATTGAACTTAATTGTTTTAGTTACAAGACTAAGAATTTCTAAGAATGTCATGGATACAGTATATCAGAACATGTTAGATGGCAAAAGACTATAACACAAGTCCATTTTTCCTAAAACCCAAACAGGAAAAAGCAGCTGAGGCCGGCAGGCTTTGGTTGTATCTGTACTACAGGGGAGAAGCAATTAGTCCTTGGAAGCCCTAAATATAGAAAAAGGTCTTATCACATTGCTATTAATCTCAAACACCATTTTATTAAAGTTGAGTGCATCCTCGTTAAACTGAAAATCTATGAGATAGGTAAATTCCCCAACTGAAGCACACTTCGTATGTCTTAGGAAATTCCTGCACAGCTGTGAGAAGCACCCATCCCCTGAACACACTGTTTGCTGTCCAGAAGATTTAAAAGGAATTGTCTCTAAAGAACCATCAGGCCTTGACTTTAAAACACTGTAACATTGCTTCCTATGCAATTACAGAACTAATAATTCATGAGCTTTTTCACGAATTCACAGTACAAGAATAAAAATTGATTAATAATTTTGATCATTTGCCATAGAAAGCTTCATATTTTCCATATTGTCCCTTCTGCTAGTCTGTCAACTATTATAGATTAGGGCCTTTGAACATACTGCATGATTTGCTCATCAGTCTTCAGAAGCATTCTTCAAACGATTTACATCAATCCATCATCCCTTGCTTCTTATTTTCTTGAAAGTATATGTTCACCTACCACTGTACTTTCATTTATTGGGTTGCCTAAAACATTCGTTTGGGTTTTCCTGTAACATCTTATGGAAAAACCCGAACGAACATTTTGGCCAGCCCAATACACTGGCCAACCTAATACATTGTTTTCCTTTCAAATTATCATGAATCATGAAATACAATACTTTGTTTTATTGGTTTTAACCTACCTACTTACTCTTTTTGTTTATTTAAACTGAAGTTTCTTATTGCCTAGCTCTTTGCTCAGTTTTGAAAAAATTCCAGTGGGAAAGATTAACAAAGATTTCCTACAATCAATGTTCCTAATTTTCCTTCCTGGTACATAATCACTGTTTTATTTTTCTTGCTCTACTATCTTTCTTTCTTTTTTTACTGATATATTTTGTTCCTCATGGTAATTGTATTTACTTATCAAATTTTATTTTGTTATTTTGACTTTTCTGCCAGTATTTCTCCTTTAATGAATATTTACACTCTTCAGTCTTTGACAAAAGCACCAATGTATGGTGCTGCAGAATCTACATATCATGACATATCATGACATTTCTTTCTATACTTATAAGTACTGACCACCACACCAACACCAACAAAAAAACAACTAATCAACAAACAAACAAACAGCATCAACATGACCAGAAGAAAATAAAGATGAATTCTGGTCCAAGTTATGATACCAATGCAACTCACCACTATTATCTATTACTGGACCTTGTGTTTCTGTCAGTCTGAATTAACTGTTTTTTGTTTGTTTGTTTTTGTTTTTTTGGTTTTTTTTGCAGTATGCGGGCCTCTCACTGCTGTGGCCTCTCCCGTTGTGGAGCACAGGCTCCGGACACGCAGGCTCAGTGGCCATGGCTCACAGGCCTAGCTGCTCCACGGCATGTGGGATCCTCCCAGACCGGGGCACAAACCCGTGTCCCCTGCATCGGCAGGTGGACTCTCAACCACCGTGCCACCAGGGAAGCCCCTTAACTGGTATTTTTTATATTCCATATTTTAATGTCTTTTTTTCTCTATGCTTAGATGTCATTTCTTTTTTCTTTTTTCTTTTTTTTGGCCATGCTGTGCAGCTTGTGAGATATTAGTTCCCCGACCAGGGATTGAACACAGACCCTCAACAGTGAAAGTGTTGAGCCTAACCACTGGACCACCAGGGAATTCCCAGATGTCATCTCAAATAAATATTTCTTCTTGAATCCCAAACCTAATATTCTTGCTTTTTCTTGTTTTATCTTTGCTTCTTTTTATTTTGTTCTCAGCTATTTCCTGCATTTCTTCCTTTCACTTATTCATTAAATATTAAGTGACCATTTTTACTACCTATTCTAAGTGTATAAGATACAGCAATGATGAAAATGTAGAATGTTTCTGCCAGCACGAGTGTGGGGAAGACAGATAATTTAAAATATGCTAATAAGTGTCATAATTTGATAAATTCTATGAGGGAAATAAATCTGGGTAAGATTTATAAACATTGGGAGCAAGGAGATTTTTGCTCTTTGTAAAGGGTGATTAAGGGAAAGCTAAAAGAAAAACTAAAATGTAAACACAAGCTTAAAACAAGTGAGCACCCAAATGAGTTAGATATCTGAGCAAGAGAATTTTAGACAGAGGAAATCTTAGGATGAAGATTCATTGGGGTTAAGATGACCTCTATTCTGTCTCCCACATTAGGGGTAGAAAACAATGGTACTGTGAGCTACTATTATTCATATGAAATAAGTAGAGTACCCAGGTGTGGCATGGATAAAAAGTAAAGATGCAACAGTTAGGATGGTTTAAACAACTTATTTCTCTCTCAGGTATGTGTCCGGAAAGCTTGTCCAACAATGGAAAAATAAGTCCCCAGGCTCATGGACCCAATATTTTTTTCTCTCCTATTGCTCTACACAACCCTATGGGTAGTTCCAAATGGCTGTTCTTGCTCTCACAATTGAAGGTCACTGTAGCGACGTTCAATGAATGGTACATTTTGTCCATTTTAGGCCATAATTTGGGCTGTACCCATTGTTTCTATTCTAATCCACATGAGGTCAGAATCTACATCTATGGCAATACCTGCAGAGAAAGCTGAGAAGAGTAGGTTTAGGTAGGTGCCCAGGGGCCCATGGAAAACTTACAGAGATATGGAAAATGAGGATAACATATTCTGTGAGATAGTTACCAGTTCCTGTCACACTATAGAACCAGTATGATTTTCTAATAAGAATAATTTTCTAACTAATTGTAATTATATTCTAAACATAAGACAGTATATTTGCTTACCATTTTGATTTTACGTATTCATAATCAGAGAATGCGAGCTGTAATAGTTGTTATTGATGATGATGTTTGTTTAATTTTTGCATATAAAAATTTACTCAGGTTTTATTTATTTACACCCTAATAAAAAATAAATGTATATGAAAGCTCTGTGTACTGTGGAAGGTATATTGTCTCTTTATAAAAAATATGATTCACCTGAACTTATTAAATACAACATTCAATACACATGACTGAATAAATCAAAGATGGATATTTACATTTGGAACATATTGGATACTGTATTTGTTGAAATTATACACATTTTAAGAATTATTTTATCATTTGCTATTAATATAAAAACTTAATTCTTATCCCTATCATCATAAACAAGGAACAAATTAGGTAATAATCATATTTTACTTTATAAAATACTAATTTGTAAAGAAAATTCATAATTATAATTTCCAATGAGTAAGGTTAATATTTTAGCAGTTAAATCAAGTTCTGCAGCCAAGATTCTGTTGTCTAAAACTTAATGTTTTGTTCATACACATATTTCAATGTCATAAAATGAGAGAAAAAATCTTCAATTATTCTCTTTATTTTGCAAGATTAAAGAGAATTCAAATACTGTGTATATCATACATTTTTCTGAAAACAGTGAAGGATAAATAAGATATGGTGTAAAGTATTTGCAAAATAGTCCAAATTATTTATTCAAACACACTAGTGTGCCTTTAAAGAGAAAACCTTTTACATATGAATTAAAGTATCTAAATTAATAATTTGAGTTACTCAGCTTATTTGTTTCCTGAGTTCTTAATTCCCAGTGAAATTCTTAGGAGGTATGTCATATGATTCAGTGATCTTTAAAATAAAATTGAAATATTTGATTTTACAACTTTTCTTTACTTCTCTCCTTCACTGCATGTAATCTATAAACCCCAGCAGAATTAATTGTCTAATTACAGGGAATAAAAAAATAATGCCTTTTGAAAGATTTAAATGTGTATTTCCTGCCATGGAGATTTTACCTGACCAGCTAACCTACACAGTTTGCGCCCATTAAAGAAAAAAATTAAGCATCTACTTGGGAACACAGTTTTAACCTGATAATAAGTGTAACACAAAAATCACAATAATTTTAAGTCATTTTGTATTCTAATAATTAAGTCTGGAGCTGTTGTAGTAGTTAATCCTTATCCATAACCATTTATCCTCTCAGAAATAAATCCCACCTTTATTGTTTTAATTGTTTTCTTGGTACAATTTAAATATGTAGCAGAAAATTAGGCAATAAGAAAAATATTAATAGTAGATGTATCTATAGTACCATGGAGGGAATTTTCCAGCCACACGATTTGATGAATTTTACGAACAAGACTTACAAATAAAGTCCATGTAAATATACCTGGGAGACAATCCAAAAATGGGCAGAAGACCTAAATAGACATTTCTCCAAAGAAGATATACAGATTGCCAACAAACACATGAAAGGATTCTTAACATCACTAGTCATTAGAGAAATGTAAATCAAAACTAGAATGAGATATCACCTCACACGGGTCAGAATGGCCATCATCAAAAAATCTACAAACAATAAATGCTGGAGAGGGTAAGGAGAAAAGGGAACCACATTGCACTGTTGGTGGGAATGTAAATTGATACAGCCACTATGGAGAACAGTATAGAAGTTCCTTAAAAAACTAAAAACAGAACTACCATACGACTCATCAATCCCACTACTGGGCATATACCCTAAGAAAACCATAATTCAAAAAGAGTCATGTACCACAATGTTCATTGCAGCTCTATTTACAATAGCCAGGATATGGAATCAACCTAAGTGTCCATCGACAGATGAATGGATAAAGAAGATGTGGCACATATATACAATGGAATATTACTCAGCCATAAAAAGAAATGAAATTGAGTTATTTGTAGTGAGGTGGATGGACCTAGAGTCTGTTATACAGAGTGAAGTAAGTCAGGAAGAGAAAAACAAATACCATATGCTAACATATGTATATGGAATCAAAAAAAAAAGTGTTAATGAAGAAACTAGGGGCAGGATGGGAATAAAGATGCAGACCTACTTGAGAATGGACTTGAGGATATGGAGAGGGGGAAGAGTAAGCTGGGACAAAGTGAGAGAGTGGCATGGACATATATATACACTACCAAATGTAAAACCAATAGCTAGTGGGAAGCAGCCGCATAGCACAGGGAGATCAGCTCAGTGCTTTGTGACCACCTAGAGGGGTGGGATAGGGAGGGTGGGAGGGAGGGAGATGCAAGAGGGAAGAGATATGGGGATATATGTATATGTATAGCTGATTCACTTTGTTATAAAGCAGAAACTAACACACCATTGTAAAGCAATTATACTGCAATAAAGATGTTAAAATAATAATAATAATTTCTTTAAAAGAAACAAAACTAAAAATAGAACTACCATACAACCCAGCAATCCCACTACTGGGCATATACCCTGAGAAAACCATAATCCAAAAAGACTCAGTACCACAGTGTTCATTGCAGCACTATTTACAATAACTAGGACATGGAAGCAATCTAAGTGTCCATCAACAGATGGATGGATAAAGAAGATGTGGCGCATATATACAATGGAATAGTAGCCATAAAAAGAAATGAAATTGAGTTATTTGCAGTGAGGTTGATGGACCTAGAGGCTGTCACACAGAGTGAAGTAAGTCAGAAAGAGAAAAACAAATACCATATGCTAACACATATATATGGAATAAAAAAAAAAAAGAATGGTTCATTTGAAGAATCTAGGAGCAGGACAGGAATAAAAATGCAGACATAGAGAATGGACTTGAGGTCACGGGGAGGGAGACAATAAGCTGGGATGAAGTGAGAGAGTAGCATTGACATATATACACTACTGAATGTAAAACTGATAGCTAGTGGGAAGCAGCCGCATAGCACAGGGAGATCAGCTAGTGATTTGTGACCACCTAGAGGGGTGGGATAGGGAGGGTGGGAGGGAGATGCAAGAAGGAGGGGATATGGGGATATACGTATACATGTAGCTGATTCAGTTTGTTATAAAGCAGAAACTAACAGAGCATTGTAAAGCAATTATACTCCAATAAAGATGTTAAGAAATACATATATATATATATACCTGGGAGAGACACATATGCCCTCCGATGAAGACATGTATTTTAATACAGGCTTCATATCTGCCTTTATCTGTGGGTTGATCCTGTTGTCTTCTGGTGCCCATGGGTTCAGGATGTATGCTATATAGTCGTGTTAGTTGTACATAGGCACATCTACAAGCAGTATTAGAAAGCCAAAGATGTAAAAGCAAATAGATGAGATTATTTAAGCTGTCTTGTGATATAGGAAACTTGAAAAAAGGTGGCCACTTTTATCTGGAGTATTCTAGAAAACTTTAAGAAAAAACAAAATTTGAAGGTGATTTTAAAAATGAAAAGAATATTCGTGAGTGCAAGTGAGGAATCAGTTAGGTTCAAAGTAGTCACTGTGCCCAGTAAAGTTTCCTGACATGGCAAGGAAAAAAAAAAAAAACTCTGTGTAAAATAAATCAGTATAAATAAAATAAGTTGGAACTATATTTTAAATGATTTGCTATTTTCTCAGATAAACATAACTTTCTTTGACCTTCTCCTTTCCCTATTCATGGAAGAAGCCTATTCTGTGCTCATCGTCACAAAGGAGGATTCATGAGAGGAAAGCAGAAATAAAAGGAAATCTCTTCCTACATCTTTGTGTTCCAAAAACAGTTGGTATTCAAGTAAATAAAGAAAATCAATCAAAATCCTTGTTGTCAGTGGATTTAATTGTTAGAAGTTCTCCCTCATCTATTAAGAAAAAAATAAATAAAGATTTTCTGTCCTCAGGTGGGAGGAAATGAGGAAAGCAAGGCATAAGATTCTAGATACCATTAAGTCTAAAATGGAAGAAATTTATGTTTTTGTTTTGACCTTGACTTCAGGAGAGCAGCAATATCCAGATGAGTTTTGTGTACTTGAGAAATGAGGTAGATCCTAGAGTGTGTACAGGAAGAAGGCAGTGGGAAAAGACTGCACAGTGAGCCTAGGCAGACTGGACTTTTAAACCAGGCTCGGAGATCCTCATGTCCTACCATGGCTCTCAATCAATGATTTGGTGACATCAAAATGTGGGACATAGGATGACAATCAGACAGAATGGATGATGTTCATGGAAACCAGGGTGATTTTAGCAGCAATCAAAATGGGTTAAAACCTGAGAATCAGGCAAGAATGTAGAAACTTCTGTACTGACAGCTATGAATCACTACACCCACCCCCATTCCTGCAATCTTTCATTGGCAATGTATTATCTTCTTAGAATTAAACCCAAATCTGGGGAAGGCGCTAGATTTGGGAGATTCTCAAACCAACTCAGATTGTTTCCACTCTCTGATGGAATATAAATTAAATGTTGAAATATTAAAATATAAATTATATTGAGTTACTGAAAACAGTGAGAATGAAATGTATTCCTTATAAAACAAAATATTTATTTTGCATTTAACATATTAATGAATATTTATACATAGAATATTTAGGAGAGACAGCTTTGAAAAGTAAGGGGGAAACCATATTGCAGAAGTCCACAGATGTCAGACTACCGAGATTAGGCTTTAGTTCTTAGAGAGGATTTTGAGTTTTCAATATTGCATTGAAAGCAATGTTTAAAAAAAAATTTAATCTGGTGGGAGACATTGGTAGTAATTGGTGGTAGAAATGGTAGAAATCTGGCAGGTAGAAATGAGAGGGGAAGTAGACTTTGAGAGAGAAAATTTTTACACTGACACAATTTTGAGATGTGAAGGGTCTAATGTAAGGTGATAGCAATATGTAATACAAGGGAATAACTACATACTAAGTAATTTTTTTAATGAAATTTAGGATTTGGTGATTGATTAGCTCCAAGGGCCATGGGGAGGAATGGAATTAAGTGTGCTTAAAGTTTTCAGCTATGGGGATTGAAGAATGATAAAGCCACTGAATTACCGAGTCAAATTAGAATTTTGTCATAAGGAAAAAATGCCAGTGTAAGTCACGTCACTGTATGCCATTTGTAAGACAATCCCAGTAATAATAGAAAATGTGACAGTGATACAAAGGGGATAGCTGATCATTTAGACTAGAGATGTGTTGGGAAATATCTATATGTGCATTTCAAATGGCTCAAAATGCTTTAAAAAAGAAAATGTGTCAGAAGACTATAACATATGTATTTGGGGGGATATAATTCAATCCATAACAGAAGTGAATTTCATCATTTTGGTAAAAAGTACCAATAAAATTGCCATTTATATTATAGTTGATATTTGAAATATTAAATACCCTGTTCTTATGAATGGAAAAAAAGCAAAAATATCCATCATCACCATTTCTATTCAATATTGTACTGTAAATCCAAACTAGTAAAGCCAAGAAAAAAATGTCATAACACTGGAAAATAAGAAGTTATAGAAGACTATAACAGGCAGAAGATTGAGACTGGGTGGGGAAAAAAAAGAAATAAATTAGAGAAGAAGCACAAGAGAGGCTCCTTGGTTCAGAAAAGGTGCTAACCATTCTAAAGGGAAGCTTTGAAAACGAGGGTAGAAATTCAGGCATAAGGAAGCTATATATCAGAGATTATTAGCAGTAGTACTACGTAACTGGCGTAAATTATTTTTCCAGGGTAAGAAATGGTAGATTTTATTTTGAAATAAGCAGAGGTATGCCAAAGTTGTGAGATATTAAAAATACACTTACTTCTGTAACAAAATATAGTAAAACTGTTGTTTAAGAGAAGAACATAGTAAGCAGAAATTCAGCAAGAAACTAATTTGTGCCCTGGCACCTTTTTTTCTGGTGCCCTTTTCCATTCAGGATTTTTAGCTACAAAGAATCTCTCAATTACTGTTTTCCTATTTTGTAAGTTTGTGGCCATTAAGGCAATCAATCTGTCACACATATTTGCTGCCTTTTCATCTGCTTTCTACCCTGTCTTAATTGAATAATTTCTTCAAATTATGTGAAAGTGTAGGAATTTAAATGGTGTAAGGTTTTAAAAATGGTTAATGCTTGAACTTTCAAGAAATGTTTTCAAATCAAACTAAATTAGAAACACAAAATATTGGATTAACATCTTTATTTTTTTGTTTCTGTAATTTATTTAAGTAATCTCTCAGTTTCTGTGGGAGGGTAGGGGTCTAACTTAGGTAGGCACTTCACTCCAATTTGCAAAACTACTTCATATTATAAAGACATGAGGTTTCTTTTCCCTTTGAATAAATAAAATCTAACACAGAAAAAAAATCCAAGTACCTAGTGAATTTTGGATAAACTGCATGTGACTAATCATGCTGTCAAGTCCTCCTACTTGAGGACTAGTTATTATACTGAGACCATGTACTGGACAGGTTGTATCTGCTTGACTATGTAAGAGGGTGAGATTTCTCTCTGGCTTTGCAATCTGTTAGCAGTTTACCTAGGATGAACATCACATTCTGGTTTAATGCTTACATATGTTTAAGTCCTATATCCCAGTACCTCAGAATGTGACCTTACTTGGGATAAGATCATTGAAGATACAATCAATTGTTAAGATGAGGTGATACTGGAATACGGTGACCCCTAATCCAATATAACTCATGTCTTTACAAAAAGGGAAATTTGGAGATAGATAGGGAAAACACATTATGAAGACTGGAGTTATGCTATCATAAGCCAAAGAACCACCAGAAGCTAAATGAGAGACCTAGAACAGATCTTCCCCTGGCACCTTCAGGGGGAACATAGCTCAGTTGATATTTTGATACCAGATTTCTGGCCAAAAGAACTGAGAGACAATAAATTTCTGTTGTTCTAAGTATCTTAGTTTGTGGTAATTTTGTTATAGCAGCCCTGGAAAACTATTAGTATGATTTATATTCCTAGTTTCCTGAGACTTCTTTTAAAATATCATGAATACCTAATTATTTTTATCTTCTGCCTCTATTGAGATAATATATGAGTGTTCTTCTTTGTGCTTTTAATGTGGTGAATACTATTGTTTGATTTTCTAATTTTAAACCAAGGTTGCATTCCTTAAATAAGCTTCACTTAGTCATGAAGTATTATAATTTGTTATACATTTTTGAATGAATGTCCCAATATTTATTTGAAGATTTTTACACTTATGTTCAAGTACAGTAGTGTTCAGTTTTTGTTTGTTTGGTAATGTCTTTATAAGGTTTTACTATTGGAGTTTTTCTGGCTTCATAAAATGAGTTGGGAATTATCCTCATTATCGGTTTCCTGAGATTGTGTATTATTCTATTATTTCTTCCTATTATGTTTGACAGAATTTAGCAGTGAAGCAAGCTGGGCCTGAATATTTCTTTGAAAGAAGGTTGTTTCGAAT
Organism: Tursiops truncatus; assembly: GCF_011762595.2. Taxonomy (NCBI): domain Eukaryota; kingdom Metazoa; phylum Chordata; class Mammalia; order Artiodactyla; family Delphinidae; genus Tursiops; species Tursiops truncatus. The sequence goes on from NC_047037.1 coordinate 122,645,705, forward strand.
TACAAATTCATTTTGTAATAGAGAACTATTCAAATTTTCTAATTTTTCTTCTGCTAGATTAAGTAGGATATTACAAAGCTTTTTTGATCCTATTATGTTAAAATTATTGCCATTAACTAGCTTCTAATATTATTTTATTATTATTTCTGTGCCTTTTCACATACTGATATTGGTATTTAGAATTTTCTGTGTTTTTTTAAATATCTGTATTCTAAAGAGATAATTTTTAATTTTTGTTAATTTTTTTCTATTTGCTTTTTCTCTTATTATTTTCTACTTTTAGTTTCACTATTTTCTATCTTTTCACTCTGTGATTACTTTTTTTAGTTTCTTAATGTGAAAGATTATTGATAAATATTTTTCTTTTGTGTTATAGTTATTTAAAGTTCTAAATATCCACATAAACATTGCTTTGGCAGCATCTTTAAATTTTGATATATTGTCTTTTTATCTTTAACTACATTGTAATATTTTCCAATTTTCTTTGAGTTTTCTTCTTTACTTCCATGAAAATGTATTAGCAGTGTGTTGCTTAATTTCTAAGTATTGAGAATTTTTAGATAACTTAGTGTAATTGATATGTTAATTCTATTAGAGTAGGAGAACAAACTACACAATTTCAATCCTGTGAAATTTACTGAGCAATTTTATTACTCATAATATGGACTACATTGCCAATATTGGTGAATATCCCATGTAAATGTGAAACATTTAGGACAGGCTGAGTTGTAGTGTTATTTAGATACTCTAAATTTTGTACTGATTTCTTCTTGCCCTATCAATTACTGATTGTCTCATGTTAACATATCCAAATATGATTGGATTTATCTATTTCTCCCTTTAGTTCTATCAGTATTTCTTAAGACTTTTGCATCTATGTTTAAGTGGAAGATTATCCAGTTTTCTATTTTTATTAAATGTAAACACGCAAAAATAACTCTGGTAATACTCCTACTCTTGAGGTTTACTTTGTCTGATCTTAATACAGCTTAATATTTTAATATATTAATATATATTTCTTAAGCTGTTTTCCTTTTATCTCATTCAACTTTTATTTTCACCCTTTCTTTCTCAAACTTTATTTAAATTGTGCTTTTGTAAACAATGTATATTTGCATATAACATTGATATTTAATTAAGAATTAAGCAAACATTTTAATTTCTTTACATTAATATAATTATTGGCATGGTACAATTTAAGTCAACCATTTTTTATTGGTTTTCTATTTATTATATCTATTCTTTTTTCCACTTTTTCTCCTTTTATGTCTTCTTTGAGTTAGGATAGTAAGTAGGATATTACAAAGTCTTTTCCACTTTTTATTATTCTATTTTATCTAGGTGTTTGTGTTTATCATTATTATTTACCCAAAGCTTTGTGTTTTGCTGAGCTTCTTGGATATGTATTATTGTCTTTCACTAAATTTGATAATTTTTAGTAATTATTCCCTCAGATAACACTTCTGCTATGTTCTCTATCTTCACTCCTTATGGGGCTCTAATTTTACTTATGTTACACTGTCTGAATTATCACAATTATCTTGAGGAAATCTTTAACTGTAGGTCAGTGTCTGTTAATGGCTTTATCTCTTGAATTTTGCCCACATTTCCTGCTTTTTTATGAAATGCCTAAACAGTTACTTCTGTTTTTAGTCTGTATGTACTACAGGGGTAGAAAGCTGTGCTGTTTATTTTTGAGCTAGAGCTGGACTACACTGCAGTTTTATTTAAAGTCAATTTACCACTGGCTTCAAATATTTTCAAGTCAGGTTAAGGCTTTCTTTTTAGTAAGGCTTGGCATCTAAACTTACCAATTGACTTTGTCGATGTCTGTATGTTTTACAATCAAAATACCAGTTTTTTAATCTGTAGGAGATGTTTGGTTTACAGCAAACCTATGAGATTTTGTTTTCACTGTGGTGTTCACTCTTCTTTCCTTCTTCACCTTCCATTTTCCCAAGTCCAAATTATCTCTTTATCCTACTGCCTTATGCCCAGTCTTCAGTGAGGTATCATAGTATACTAACAAAAAAACATGCACCAAATTGTGATATTTCTGAGCTCTTTTTCTCTGCAGCAGCCTTTCATTGCTGAAGGCTACCTATATCTCAGGTAATTTCTCTCAACTTCTTCACCTGCCTAGAGCCTTCAATATGCTGTTTATATGTACCTAGTAAAAGTCCCATGGGATAGGAATGGCGCCATGACTGGGGGACATTGGAATTACAGTTGGACCTCTGTAACAGCAGGTTCCACATCCTAGGATAAAACCAACCACAAACCAAAAGTGTTTTCCCCAAGAAAAAATTTTTTTTCAGAATGTTCCAAAAAGCAAAACTTGAATTACCTGCATGCCACCAACTATTTATATAACAATTATATTATATTAGATATTATAGGTAAGATGACTTAAAGTATATGAGAGGATATACATAGGTTACATGCAAATATTATGTCATTTTATATAAGGGACCTGAGCATCCACAGGTTTTGATACCCACAGGGGATTCTGAAACTAATACCCATAGGGGATTCTGAAACTAATCACCCATGGATATGGAACAACAACTGTATTCTCTTCCACACCAATCCAAAGTTAAAGATTAAAATTCATTAACAATCCAACTGTTTTCTTCTTATTCTCTTTAATGGCAGTTTGTTCCTTCATCATGATCTTAGAGCTGAGCACAACTTTGGGTCCCCTCTTTCTTAGAAAGGAACTTATCTGCTATTTCCCTTTTGTTATGAATAAACAATTATCTCTTAAGCCTTTCTATATCCTAATATGTAGAAGTGCCTTAATTTAACTTTGTATGCAAGAAATGTTTTTGTGCCAGAAATCTATATATAAAAAAAATCTAGCTATAAGATAATATGCTCAACATATTATTAAACATTTTTCTAAATGGTATCAATGTTTCCTTCACATATATGTTATTCTCTGCACATGCTGCTCTAACAAAAGACTGGAGTGAGTTTTACAGTAGCAAGACAAATCTAAATATTCTTAGATCATCAGTATCTCTAATCTTTCAGTAAGGTAAAATGACATATGAGATTCTTCTTTGTCCCTCTACTTATAAAATTATCTTTATATTTGGGTTATATAGGTACCCTGATATCTTTATGGAACTAGAATAACTTCTTGTGAACATATGGGAACATGGACCACCTTGAAAATCTTTGCAATAGTCTCTATTGCAAAGTGGTAAAAAAAGAACCTGGGAATGTTTAATCCACATATGCATATGTCTCATACTCTATATTTGTTTTGTTTTTTTTTTATTTCTGCAGGGCAGCTTTCACCACTTCCTTCATTTACGATGGCTATTCTTCTCTTCAAACTTTTGCAAAAAAGCAGTAAACACACTTTTACTTTTGCTACTCTCCTGGGATACATATTTGATTAGAGCAGATATTTTATCTAATATTTTGTGATCAGTTTCAAGAAAAATATATTGTATGCATATATTTTATGAGCAACAAGATTAGTCATAAAATATAGGCTACTACATCATACCCTTGGAAATTACAGCAAGCAGATATAATAAGATCTTTATCTAAATAGTCAAAACAATTCCTTTGTCATTTTTATGTTGCATTGCAAATTTGGGGGTATGGAGGGATTTAAAAGAATGAACTGAAATAAATGGCTCATGAAACAGTAAATCAGGTTGTTTCTGTGCTGATTGAACAACTAGAGCAACCTGACCTACTGCTGAGTTATTAGAAGTTATTTTGAGAAAGAAAGAGGGAGATAGAGAGAAATAATGAGCTATTTTATTTAAATTTTCACAACTGTCATGAAAAATAGATAAATTATGGCCATAGAATAATCTGTTCTTCAGTAGAATTTTATTATAAATAATCCCACTTTATGATAGAAAGCCCAAGGCTGTTAAAAAATTACTTATTTGGTGAACTCATATAAAATGAGCTAAGGGTAGTTAAATGAATATTTAAGTATCAATATAATTCTTACTCCATTGTTAAATTATATGATACTTCAGGTTTTTCATTTAGATTTTAGTAAGATATAACATAGAATGAATTTATACAACAAGAACAAGCATCATCAAATGACTTTTGCCATACAATACTCCTCTTGTTTCCTTATATATTTGACTATGAATCACTACAACCTCAACACTTCTAGCAATAAGACAAGACGTGACAGAAAAAGAATGAAGTCTTAAAGGGGGTGATCAGATGCCTTTGAAAACAGACTCTTAAAGAGCTTGAGGAAGCTTTAAATGAATGAAGGCTGTAAGAAAACTGTCAGTGATAGAAAGCAGACTATTAGATATCAAAAGTTTAGGTTGTTCAGGAAAGAGAACTGGTGAGGCTGCAGGTGACATTCATTCCTGAAAATCAGTGATGTCCTTGAAGACACATTGTGACTGTTTTATCCATGGAGATCAGGATGCCTGGCCATGACCATTCTGGTAATTCATCACTATAACAAGGGCACCAATCTCAGAGTAACATCAGTGTGGATAATTCAAGCACAAATAAAAAATTGTGGCATGTTCTAGTGTTAGATACTTAGAAAATATTAGGATTTTTCTCATTCAATAAATAAATGAATTATATATTTTTTTGATATGTACTATATGCAAAACTTCTGTGAGAGGCAGGATGGTCATATTTAAAGGTTTTTTGTCCCTCCACAATTTAGCATTTGACAGTGATACAGGAGTGGGTGGAGCTGTGATTTTTATTTGGCAAGGACATAATTGATTATTTGAGTTTTAAACTAACTACCAGAATGTAAACATCTTAATAAGGTAGAAATATACAAATTATCTTACCTTCCAAACAGTCGGGGTTTAAACAGTACTTATAATTCTTTGTGGTTTTACATAAAACATTTTTTACTGGGGGATATCATATCATAAATTCTTCTTTAAAATATTTGTGAGTGTTAAAATATTACAGAATGAAACTCTCATTTATATAAGAAAAGACTTCTAATTAACCAGGGCCCTTAAACATACAAGAGAGTCTGTATTAAAAAAAAAATCAACATTGGGCAGAAACCTCATAAGAAACAGCTTTTAGCAATTTCATTAATCACAGACATGCTAAGATCCTATGTCACCTCTAGAGCACTTATTTTGGGAAATATTTCTTAAATTGTTACTATATGTACAAGGCATAGCTACTTGTTATATTCAAAATATCTTTGTTGGGAGTGGGAAGGAGAAAATAAAAACAAACACAAAAGGACAAAGGGGAACTTTTGGAGGTGACAAATATGTTTATTACCTAGATTGTGGTGATGATAACATGTGGATACATATTTCCAAAATCACCAAATTGTGTAAATTAATTATGTGCAGTTGATTTTATACCAATTATACCTGAATAAAGCTAGAGGGGAAATATCCTTCCTGGGGCAGCAAAGCCTATTTCAAAAATAATACATCATTTTTTTAAAAAAATTAAACATTCTTTCACATATGTCACAAAGAGATAGTAATTCAAGATATTATAAAGTTTATTCAAATATATAAATTTAAAAATTCTATTTCATTTGCTAATGACTGTGTACTGTTCATATATATTCCATGATCACAGAATTTATTTAATAATTAATATTGGACTGTAAAGGTTTTTGAAAAATCACATGACTCTTAAAGTAAGAAGCAATTATACTCCAATAAAGATCTATTAAAAAATAAAATAAATTAGTAATTGCTATAACATAAAGATAGATGAATTCTAAATTGTAGCAATGACCACCTTGAAATATATTATGAAATCTTAGGTATTGTATCTGATCTTCAACCGTGCAATTTCTCCTTTAAATATGGCCAACTGTATTTCCTTAACGATGCTCTCTTAACTATATTACCTTTATCAAAACTATAGTTTGAAGATGAGGGCATCTTTTTTTTTTTTTTTTTTTTTTTTGCTGTACGCGGGCCTCTCACTGTTGTGGCCTCTCCTGTTGCGGAGCACAGGTTCCGGACACGCAGGCTCAGTGGCCATGGCTCACGGGCCCAGCTGCTCTGCGGCATGTGGGATCTTCCCGGACCGGGGCATGAACCCGTGTCCCCTGCATCGGCAAGCAGACTCTCAACCATTGCGCCACCAGGGAAGCCCGAGGGCATCATTTAATAAAACATTATTGTGACATTTGCTTGACGTGTTAAATATTTTATTTGCATCAGATCTTACTGACAGTTCCACATGCTCCAGTTTCCTCCCTGGAGAATACACTATGAGTCAAATATCACTGGTACATGCAAAATGTGGGTTTGCCTCATGGTAGAGAAACTCTGTAATCACAAATCTCAAAGCTTACCTAGGGCAGGCTTGCACAACTTCCCTCTTCCCCTCAGGAGGAGAGACCGTATCATCCTAAGATAAAAATCCTTTCAGTGGATAAGAGGTGAAAATCTCTAAATTCATTACTGTTTGGAATGTAAACCTGTGGCTCCAGGGGAGATAAAACTGTAAACCACTAGAGAGAAGGACATAATCTCTAACTTCCAAGTTACTCACTCATCTCTTTGTTGTCAGAGATTTTTGCTTAGAAAGTTCAGACCATGAAGAAACATAAACCTAGTCATGGAACATTGCTTCCTGGCACTGCTTTTATGCATGAGAGAGTAACACTGTCCTAATGTTACCCACACAAAATAAACAAGTAGAAAAATATAGAAAACATGTTTTTGATCTGGAAAAAAAGGCAGCAGAAAGAGAAAGAGAACAAATCAGGTGACTTCTACTATCACCCAGGCCTGTGGCTATATGTAATAGATGGACTCCAGTTCAGGAAGGGAAACAGCTGAACAGGGCCCAGCAATTTCACTGAATTGATGAAACAAATATCAGAGTTGAAAAGGCTAATGGAACTATAATTTATGGAGTAGAGTGACTTGGTTGAAGCAATTCCCAGGAAGGAATTCTGGAAATATGAATGAATCCTCTTGGAGTTTTTAGTTGACTACCTATCTGAGTATGCACTGTGAGACCTGGAAAGAACATCTTCCAGTGAAAGAAAAATTACTAGGGAGCTTCAAGTCAAAAAATTCCAAGAGATCACAAAAAGATAGTCAGTAAGGAAAGAGCCCTTTTAAATACATAGAGCATTTATCAGAGATTCCCAAACAGCCATGCCTAAGAAGTGTGGTTAATTAATTTGAGAGCAAAAGCTGTTCTACACTTACTCTAAGAGAGCTTACAAATAAACATTTAAAGGTTTAATTTAATCAGGAGAAAAAAAAGTCGATAGAAACATAAACAGAAATGGTAAAGAAAGCAAACAAGTATGTTAAAACAGCTATTGAATATATATATATATATATATATATACTACATATACTCATACATATTTACTCAATATGTAAAATAATAAATATAATGAAAAGAGAAAAGAAGGATATAAAAAAGCTCCAAATATAAATTCTGGAAGTAAATAGTACACCTGAAATTTAAGAGCACCTCAGGAACTATTGAAGAAAACATAAAATATGTAGAATTTTTATATATTTTATTATATATTTATAGAAAACATAAAATATATAAAATGAAGCACAAGAGAAAGAGAGGAAAAAAGGCTGAAAACTTAACCACACCCACTTTAACAAGTGGGACAATATCAAACAATCAAATATATACATTACTTGAATATAAGAGAAGGGGGCACACAAAATAGTGAAGTAAAAATCACTGAACATTTTTCAAATTTGATGAAAAGTCTAAATTCAGAGAGCCAAGAATCTCAACAAACCCAGACCAAGATAAACATATAGAACACCACACCAAAGCATACAAAATCAAATTACTGAAAGCCAATATTAAAAAGAAAATCTTAAAACAGCCAGAGGTGAAAAATGCATTAGGTACAGAGAAATAAATATAAGAATGAAAGCATGCTTCTTATCTGAAATGATGTGGGCATAAAGAGAATGCAATGAGATCCTTTTATAATGCCAGAGAAAACCACTGTCTACATCTAACTCTTTACCCAGACAAATATCTTTCAAAAATATAAGCAGTAAAAACTTTTCAAACAGATAAAATGGAGAACATACATTGTCAGCAGACCTATATGAGCACAAATTATCATTAATCACAGATGTGACAGATCACTTTTCCCTACCACTGGGAAGATGACCAGAATGTCTGTTCTGTTCAGCATTGTACTGGATGCCCCAGCCAGTAGCATGAAGCAAGAAAAAGAAGTAAACGAGAAAGACATTGAAAAGAAAGAAACAAAACTGCCTTCATTTGCAGAGAGCGGGATTATTTACATTTTAAAAAATTCAGTAAAGCTACAGAAACACTACCAGAAGTAATAAATTTAGTATTTTACAAAATACAAGGTCAATAATTCATATCACTTATATTTCTATATTTCAGTAGAAAAGAATTGAACATTGAAAAATGTAAAAATATATATTATTTATGATTGCAACAAAAAACATGAACTACATAGAGGTAAAATTAGCAAGATATTTCAACTAAAATATAAACATTTAATAAAGCCCTGATGAGATGAACGAAAAAAACAAAATAGAATGGTGATTGTCAGGGGCTGGAGGAGTGGGAAATGTGGACTTGCTGTTCAATAGGTAAAAAGTTTCAGTTATAAAAGAAGAATAGCGTCTTGGTTGGCTCTGGCTGCTGTAACAAAATACAATAGACAAAGGGGCTTAAACAACAGAAATTTTTTTCTCGTAGCTCTGAAGCCTGGTAAGTCGAAGATCATGGTGTTGGCTGATCAGTGTCTGATGAGAGGTCTCATCCTGGCTTGCAGAACGCTGCCTTTTTGCTATGTCCTCACATGGTGGAGAGAGATATTCTCTCTCACTTCTGTTATGGTAAGGGCACTTATCCCGTACATGACGGCTTCACCTTCATGACCTAATTAGCTGCAAAAAGCCCTATCTCTGAATATCATCACATGGAGGGGATTAAGACTTCAATTTATGAATTTTGGGTGGATACAAACGTTCAGTCTACAGCAAATAATTTCCAGAGATCTGCTGTATAATATTATAGCCTCTGGTTAATAAGGCTTCACTATGTACTTAAAAATTAGGAGCATAGATCTTATGTTAAGTCTTCTTACAGGAAAGAAGGGAGGAAATTAGGAAGGGGAAAAGGAGGGAAGGAATGAAAGAAGGAAGGAAGGAAGGAACACAGGAAGGAAAAAGAAAGAAGAGAGATGGCGAGAAGGAGGGTTTAATCTCATTAAATATAATTTGTGTTACTAAGGAAATAAGTGAATATACATATATAATGTATGTTAGCTAATACAAAATCAGATTTAATAAATAAAACTTTTCTGATGTAAGTATGAATAGGAACTATTATTTTCTCTGTTTCTTTCTGTTTTCATCTACTCTTGCAGACACAAAAATTCAAATTTTGTGTACCAGCTTGAGCTATGGCCTTCTTCCCAAGACTTCTAGCAGAGCTATAGAAAACTGTAAAATCTGAGAACCTTGTATGTCAAATAGAATAAATGGATAATTATTAGAATTTTGTTCCATGATTTATAATGAAAAGGAGTGCAATAAGAACTCCTTAATGATATGATTAAATGGAAGCCAACTGAAACACAAAAATATACATTTCTAAACAATCAATTGCTTCTATATGCAATGGATTTAGTGGATTCAGATGAATTGGATACATTTTGGAGTTCTGATTTATTCTATAATATATTTATTAAAAATCTAATATTTATTTTTATTGAATAACTTAAAATTCATATTGGTATTGATAATGATCTGAAGAAACACATTGCTTCATATGTAGTATAAATTTAATTAATATGCATATACACTTGATCTACTAAAAGAGAATTTTCATTATTACTATTTTTATTCAAATAAGGCTTATGTTCAATACTTTATTATGTTAATTAATATGGAGACAAAATCCTCTGTATATAATTTCCAGGGTAGCTAATCCCCACTCACAATCTCAGGTCTTGAGTGGCCTGAAATGTTACCACAATTATCATATATGTTACGCTTCACACATTTATATGATTAAATTGACATGAAAAGACTTTATAAACCTTTCTACAACTAGTATTCAATGGAAATTTATTATTTATATAGTTAAATATGTTCTACAGAAAATAAATGGCAATAAACTCTTAAACTTATATTTTTCACTTCACCTATTTTCATAATGAATTACATCTATTTGTAGACAATTTTATCAAAGTAAAATTTTGATATATTATTAATCTTTTATACAGGTTACATGTTTAATGTAAATAAGTTAGTAAACATAGAATCATAAGTGTAGATCCATTCCAACTCTGCAGAAATATGCATTATTTTGCTTTTGTACAATGTTTTTATTTTTTAAGATAAAAATATAATTAAATGGGGGCTTCCCTGGTGGCGCAGTGATTGAGAGTCCGTCTGCTGATACAGGGGACACGGGTTCATGTCCTGGTCCAGGAAGATCACACATGCCGTGGAGCGGCTGGGCCCGTGAGCCATGGCCGCTGAGCCCGCACATCCGGAGCCTATGCTCCACAACAGGGGAGGCCACAACAGTGAGAGGCCCGCATAACGCAAAAAAATAAAAATAAAAATAAATAAATATAACTAAAATGGGTTATAGAGTATAAATAAAAATATATAGAGAGAGAAAGAAAACAAAAAATACCCAAAGTTAGCAGAAGGAAAGAAATCATAAGGATCAGATTGGAAATAAATGAAAAAGAAAGGAAGGAAACAATAGCAAAGATCAGTAAAACTAAAACCTGGTTCTTTGAGAAGATAAAGAAAATTGATAAACAATTAGCTAGACTCATTAAGAAAAAAAGGGAGAAGACTCAAATCAATAGAATTAGGAATGAAAAAGGAAATGAAAAACTGACACTACAGAAATACAAAGGATCATGAGAGATTACTACAAGCAATTATATGCCAATAAAATGGACAACCTGGAAGAAATAGACAAACTCTTAGAAAAGCAAAACCTTCTGAGACTGAATCAGGAAGAAACAGAAAATATAAACAATCACAAGCACTGAAATTGAGACTGTGATTAAAAACCTTCCAACAAACAAAGGACCAGGACCAGATGGCTTCACAGGCAAATTCTATAAAACATTTAGAGAAAAGCTAACACCAATCCTTCTCAAACTCTTCCAAAATATAGCAGAGGGAGGAACACTCCCAAACTCATTCTATGAGGCTACAATCAGCCTGATACTAAAAGGAGACGAAGATGTCACAAAGAAAGAAAACTACAGGCCAATCTCACCGATGAACATAGATACAAAAATCCTCAACAAAACACTAGCAAACAGAATCCAACAGCACATTAAAAGTAGCACACACCATGACCAAGTGAGGTCTATCCCAGGAATGAAAGGATTCTTCAATATATACAAATCAATCAATGTGATACACCATATTAACAAATTGAAGGTGAAAAACCATATGACCATCTTAATAGATGCAGAAAAAGCTTTTGACAAATTTCAACACCTGTTTATGATAAAACCCTCCTGAAAGTAGGCATAAAGGGAACCTACCTCAACATAATAAAGGCCATATATGACAAACCCACAGCCAACATCGTTCTAAATGGTGAAAAACTGAAACCATTTCCTCTAAGATCAAGAACAAGACACCCTTGTCCAGTCTCACCACTATCATTCAACATAATTTTGGAAGTTTTAGCCACAGGAATCAGAGAAGAAAAAGAAATAAAAGGAATCCAAATCAGAAAAGAAGTAAAGCTGTCATTGTTTGCAGCTGACATGATACTACACATAGAGAATCCTAAAGATGCTACCAGAAAACTACTAGAGCTAATCAACTATTTTGGTAAAGTATCAGGATACAAAATCAATGCACATAAATCTCTTGCATTCCTATACATTAATGATGAAAAATCTGAAGGAGAAATTAAGGAAACACCCCCATTTACCATCACAACAAAAAGAATAAAATACCTAGGAATAAACCTACCAAGGAGAAAAAAAAAAGATCTGTATGCAAAAATCTATAAGACACTGATGAAAGAAATTAAAGATGATATGAACAGATGGAGGGATATACCATGTTCTTGGATTGGAAGAATCAACATTGTGAAAAGGACTATACTACCCAAAGATGTCTACAGATTCAATGAAATCCCTATCAAACTACAAATGGCATTTATCACAAACTAGAAGAAAAAAGTTTCACGATTTGTATGGAAACACAAAAGACTCCAAATAGCCAAAGCAATCTTGAGAAAGAAAAACGGAGCTGGAGGAATCAGGCTCCCTGACTTCAGACTCTACTACAAAGCTACAGTAATCAAGACAGTATGGTACTGGCACAAAAACAGAAATATAGATCAATGGAACAGGATAGAAAGCCCAGATATAAACCCACACACATATGGTCACCTTTTCTTTAATAAAGGAGGCAAGAATATACAATGGAGAAAAGACAGCCTCTTCAATAAGTGGTGCTGGGAAGACTGGACAGCTACATGTAAAAAAATGAAATTAGAACACTCCCTAACATCATACACAAAATAAACTCAAAATGGATTAAAGACCTAAATGTAAGGCCAGATACTATAAAACTCTTAGAGGAAAACATAGGCAGAACACGCCATGACATAAATCACAACAAGATCCTTTTTGACTGACATCCTAGAGAAATGGAAATAAAAACAAAAATAAAGAAATGGGACCTAATGAAACTTCAAAGCTTTTCCACAGCAAAGGAAACCATAAATAAGATGAAAAGACAACCCTCAGAATGACAGAAAATATTTGCAAATGAAGCAACTGACAAAGGATTAATCTCCAAAACTTACAAGCAGCTCATGCAGCTCAATATCAAAAAACAAACAACCCAATCCAAAAATGGGCAGAAAACCCAAAAAGACATTTCTCCAAAGAAGATATACATATTGCCAACAAACACATGAAAGGTTGCTCAACATCACTAATCATTAGAGAAATGCAAATCAAAAGTACAATGAGCTATCACCTCACACCATTCAGAATGGCCATCATCAAAAAATCTACAAGCAATAAATGCTGGAGAGGGTGTGGAGAAAAGGGACCGCTCTTTCACTGTTGTTGGGAATGTAAATTGATACAGCCACTATGGAGTACAGAATGAAGGTTCCTTAAGAAACTAAAAATAGAACTACCATACGACCCATCAATCCCACTACTGGGCATATACCCTGAGAAAGCCATAATTCAAAAAGAGTCATGTACCACAATATTCATTGCAGCTCTATCTACAATAGCCAGGACATGGAAGGAACCTAAGTGTCCAATGACAGATGAATGAATAAAGAAGATGTGGCACATATATACAATGGAATATTAGTCAGCCATAAAAAGAAACAAAACTGAGTTATTTGTAGTGAGGTGGATGGACCTAGAGTCTGTCATACAGAGTAAAGTAAGTCAGAAAGAGAAAAACAAATACCGTATGTTAACACATATATATGGAATCCAAAAAAAAAAAAAAGATGGTTCCGAAGAACCTAGGGGCAGGACAGGAATAAATAGGAATAAATACACAGATGTAGAGAATGGACTTGAGGATATGGGGAGGGGGAAGAGTAAGCTGGAACAATGTAAGAGAGTGGCATGGACTTATATGTACTACCAAATGTAAAATAGATAGCTAGTGGAAAGCAGCTGCATAGCACAGGGAGATCATCTCGGTGTTTTGTGACCACCTAGAGGGGTGGGATAGGGAGGGTGCGAGGGAGGGAGATGCAAGAGGGAAGAGATATGGGAACATAAGTATATATATAACTGATTCACTTTGTTATAAAGCAGAAACTAACACACCATTTTAAAGCAATTATACTCCAATAAAGATGCTAAAATATTTATATATTGAGAGAAATATATATAGAATAACAGTGATTATGATGTGTTCTTATATAATGTGCCTATAATCTAATAATATTTGGGGTTTTGACTAAAAAATATATCATTGCTTTATTCCATGTGAATTAATATTCTATATATTTTTATGTGAATTAGTATAGAAGCATGTTTAATGGTTAATTTCAATTTCATGGACATTCCATTAATGGAAATCATTGATGACTTTTAAAATTCCAAACTGTTGTATATCCTGGCAGCATCAAATTATTCACTACTATGGATAATGTTGTAATGAATATCTTTATAGTTAAATTATTGCACACTTTCATAATTATACATTGAATACATTTCTAGAAATTTGACTCCATGTCAATGATTATCTTTATTACAATGTGTTTTAAAATAGTCTACCAGCAATGTATTTGACTTCAACTGGCAGCAATACCATTTGAAAGTTTCCAATACCTTATTTCTTTGTAACACTTCATAATAAAGTCATCTTATTTGAAAGATACATCTAGCAATTGTAAGAAATAACATTTTCAAGCAGATGTCTATATATGCTTAAATATGTATTAGTTTCCATTGGTTTCATGTCCATAAATATTGAAAACATCAAAAGCAACATGCAATTAATCTTGCCATTTTTAGCAGAGTTACAACAAAGTATTTTGGGAAAAGAGCCAGGGAAAAGTAATTAAATATGAAATGACATCACCTTTGAAACAATGAACTATTTCAACTGAGTTTTATACTCTCCTCAGAATACTGAAGTATTGAATCCCTTCTTATTAACAATAGTCTCTCCAATAAAACAATTCTATTCGTATTTTTAGATGAAGAGATATTTTTTCGTATAAAACTTAAATATCTAAAATATAGACTGAAACAAAGTAGATATTTTAATATATAATGTTTAAAATGCCTAAATTTCTGTTTATAAATTAGGAAACACTTTATATGTCTATATATCTCTATATAGCTATATTACCTGAACAATAAAATCCTGAACGATAAAATTGTTGTGTTATCAATAATTTCTCTCATAACCAGGAAACATAAAATAGAAAATTTGAAAAATCTTATAGAAAAACTCAAAATAAAAACAAGTGATAATACAAATATATAACAGTACTCAACTTGTTTTGCAAGTAAAGAATTTTATTCTTTCCAACTCAAAATTTAAAATAAACTGAAATCCTAACTATTGTTATAAAATAAGAAAGGATATACTACCATCTAGTGGTTAATGGGGTTACTTGGGGGTAATATTTCACCTGAATGTATTCTTAGAAACTGTAGCTCAAGGGAAGCTGGTGGCCGAACATCTTGCAGTTAAACAACTTTACTAAATATTTATCAAAAATTAGTTGATTATTAAACATATTATTAACCATTTTATATTTTCTTGCTTTCACCTTAGAAGTTTGAGTACTTTTGTTGTAAGAATATGAATGGTGAAGCAGGAAGATATGGCAGTACAAAATAATAAAATAATATCTCAATATCTTAATAACTTAAGAAGCCAGTGAAAAGGAAAGTGAATACTGCTGTAGAGATTGTAGTTACTAACTTTTAGAGACCATTAAATTTACAAATGCTACATTTAGACTATCTATTGAATAAGGAAATAAATTTAGACATTTTATTACATATTGGTGGAAATTGAAAATAGCTATATTATAATAATAATAAAATTTAACATTAAAGATACAATTAATCCTTCAAAGGAAAATATTTTAAAGACCATTAAGGACAAAATATTTGGGGAAAAAAGAAACAAATTGGGAAATGCTTTCAAGGAATCAATTGACATCTATATTGAGTTCTCTAATAAATTGTGGATCTTTTCCACCTTTTCTCTTTTGCCCTTGTTACTGCTTGTCTGTGAGTGTGTGCATATGTGTGTGAAAGTGTTCATTTTGTTTACTATAATAATGAATAATTATTTTATTATAGGATGTCTTCAATTCAAAATTTTTAAGCCATATATGTAAGACTATATGTGGAATGATTATCCTTTTTAAAATCAAATTAACATCAAGTCATTTAACTAAAATTATTAATTTAACTAAATATTTAAATTGCATTTTTACCATTTAGTCATGGGCTCGATTCAGTTATCCATGATTATTCAATTTGAATCATATAATTCTGCAGGTGAGAGATGATGAGGTTTTTTGATAAAGAATCCTTTATACAATAACTATTTTATCAAGAATCAATATTGTGCTACAAAACCCTGGAATACAAAAGTCTTGTTCATTAGTAAACTCTAGCATTTAACCAGTTACAAGTGCACTAGTATAAGAAAACAGTAAGTCAAAGACACATTTCCCTCATTTTTTTTCATTCATTCACCAAATACATGATGACTACATTTTAAGGGCTACCTAATGTGCTAAAATATGGGGACACTGCAGTGAAAAACTGAATTTAACTGGCACAGTCTCTGTTCTTAAGGAATTACTTCTTTTTGGAAAACATAGTCACACATAAGAAAAATGTAAATTAAAAATGGAAAGACTTGAACTTGGGAAAAGAGACAATCATGAAATAGCCAGGCAACATGGATCCTAGACATCAAGAAAGCATTCAGGTTAAAAAAAAAAAGGGGGGGGGGTTTGCTATGCTTCAGGTACTGTCAAGTGAGAAGGGTAGCATAGGTGAGTGAGCAATGTTAAGAGAAAAGAACTTAATGAGAAGAAAGAAGCAGGGGCCAGAATTAGCAGGAACGGGCAACCCAGATACAAAGTTTACATTTTCCTTGAAGGACTGTTTTTAAGATTTCTGCTTTTATAAATGATGAAAAATAAAATTTAAAAAAGAAATAGAGAAAGAGGAGCATATTTGTGTGGAAGGAGGGAAGAAAGCAAATTCAGTGCAGATAGGTTGAGACTGAAGTTGTCTATGTACCTTATATCAAGCAAAGGGAGAATGAGTGGAATGGACAGCAGGCGATTTCACTACAGCAGATGTAGGCACCAAATAAAAAGACTATTTGTCTGTTACAATTTCACCTTAAAGAGGGTTAGGAAGTTATATACAAAATAGAATCATCATTAGGGTTAATTTCCAAGCATCACTCTGCAGTCTAATTAGTATGAAAAAGTATAGATATTCCTTTACAATGGACAGATCTGATGGGGACCACCTTAATCAAGTGATGAACTTGTCATCATAGGTACAGGAACACCCTGCTTTACTGCACTTCACTTTACTGTGCTTTGCAGATAATTGCATTTTTTTACAAATCAAAGGTTTGTGGCAACCCTGCAAGACTATCGTTATCATTTTCCCACCAGCTTTTGCTCATGTCTTGTCTCTGTGTCACATTTCAGTAATTTTCAAAATACTTCAATCTTTTTCATTATTGTGATATTCATTATGGTGATCTGTGATCAGTGGCATTTGATTTACTACTACAACTTGCTGAAGTCTCAGACGATGGTTAGCATTTTTTGCAATGTTTTAAAATTAAGGTATACACATCTTTTAGACACAATGTTATTGTACACTTAATAGTCTACAGTGTAGTGTAAACATAACTTCTATATGCACTAGGAAACCAAAAAGACCATGTGATTCACGTTATTGCAGTGGTCTGGAACCAGCCCTGCAATGTCTCCAAGGTATGCCTGTAGTGAGACAGTCTCATATTAAGTGTCTTCTAATATGATACAAATATAAACAGAAAATATCAGTCACTTAAGTGACATTTTTACACCCCACTCCCCACACACTCACCTCTCAAAAATGTTTATCCTGTATGATTTAGAAAAATCCATAGTTTGATCAGAAAAATCCATAATGTAGACTGATCTACAATGAAACTGACCCTGGGCATATGGAAAGAGTCTATGTCACATAGAAGAAAAAACAAAGCAACTAAGTGATGGGGGTGGGGAAAGGGGTTTATCATGATTTAAAAGAAATCAATGACAAATATATACCAATTGCAATACATGAACCTTGATGGATGCTAAATTAAAAACAAAGACAATATAGGCAGCATTGAGACAATTTGGAAACATAAATATGGACTGAATATTTGATATGTGTAATTAATAAAAATTTCCTCAAGGTGAAAATGGTATAGGAGACTATTCTCATTGTAGGAGAATTTATGATGAATGATTTGGAGAGGATGTGTTATGAAGACTTCCATTTACATACAATGAGTTCCAAAAGCAGCAAAGAAGTGTATACAATTTGATGAGTTTGGACATATGTAAATACCCATTTAACCATCACTGCCATCAATCCTTGTGTCTCTATTTTTGGGTTTGTTCATTTGTTTTGTAAGAACACTTAACATGAGATCTACCCATCAACAAAATGAAAAGGCAACTTACTGAATGGGAGAACATATTTGCAAATCATATATCTGATAAGAGGTTAATATCTAAAATATAAAAAGAACTCATAATTCAATAGCAAAATACAAACAATCTAATTAAAAAGTGGGTAGAGAATCTGAACAGACATTTTTTTCCAGAGAAGACATACGTATGGCCAACAGATACATGAAAAGATGCTCAACATTGTTAATTATCAGGAAAATGCAAATCAAAACCACAATAAGCTATCACCTCACACCTGTTGGAATACCTATTATCAAAAAGAAAACAAATAATTTTGGCAAGGATGTGGAAAAAAGGAACACTTGTGCACTGTTGGTGGGAATGTAAATTGATGCAGCCACTATATAAAACAGTGTAGAGCTTCTTCAGAAATTAGAAATAGAAGTACCATATGATCCAGAAATTCCACTTTTGGGTATTTATCCAAAAAATAAAAACACTAATTTAAAAAGTTATGTGCACTCCCATGTTCATTGCAACATTATGTACAATAGCCAAGATATGGAAAAAACTTAAGTGTCCATCCACAGATCAATGGATGAAGTAATGTAGCATATATTGATATATTTTTATATACTTTTGTCATAAAAATAATGAAATTGTCATTTGTGTCAACATGTATAGACCTTGAGGGCATTATGCTAAGTGAAATAAGTCAGACAGAGAAAGACAAACACCACATAATCTCACTTATATGTGAAATCTAAACAACAAACAAGCAAGCTAAGCTCAAACAAACTGGTGATTGCCAAAGGCAAGGGTTTGGTGGGGAGGGAGTGGGGCTGGGGGGTGAAATGGGTGAAGGGGGTCAAAATTTACAAACTTTCAGCTATAACATAAGTCATGGTGATATAATATACCACATGACAAAATAGTTAAAAATACTGTACATATTGCATATTTGAAAGTTGCTAAGAGACTAGATTTAAAAGTTCTCATCACAAGAAAAAAAATTCTGTACCTATGTATTATGAAAAAAAAAGAAATCTACTCTCAACAAACATTTAGGGGTATAATCCAGTACTGCTGACTACAAGCACTGTGGTGTACAGTATAGCTCTGCAACTAGTTCATCTTACATAACTGAAACTATATCAATTGAACAACTCCCCATTTCTGTCTCCCCCTGACCTCTGGTATCTACTATTCTATCAATATTTGCTTCTTATATGAGTTTCGCTATTTTCGGTTCCTCACAGAAGTGGAATCATGTAGTATTTATCCTTCTGTCCCTGTTTTATTTCCCTCAGCATAGTCCTTCCAATATATGTGTAGTGGTACCTTATTGTGGCCTTAATTTGCATACTCTGATGTATAATATAGTTGAACATCTTTTGATATTTTTATTGATTATTTGATTACACACTTTTGTGAGGTGATCATTAAAAGCTTTTGCCATTTGTCTATTGGATTGCATGCCTCTTTGATTTTTAATATATATATATATATAATCTTGCTATAAGCTCTTTGTTTTATATGTATTAAGAATATCTTGTCTAAGTTTTAAATTTTCTTTTTTACCTTCTTGTTAGAAATTTTTGACAATAATTTTATTGTTTTACTTTCAGGTTAATTTCTTTAATTTATCCAGAATTGATTTTTCTCCATGTTGTACAGTGGGGTTGTGATTAATTTTTTCCATATAGATATCCACTTGAACCAATATTATATGTATTAAATAACTGTAATTTTCAACCTTCCCTGCAGTATCACCTCTGTCATAAACTGGTTGAACGTATATTTTTGGATTTCTGTTTGTACCTCTATTTCATTCTCTTATGTATTTTTTTCTCTTCATCTATCCCTGTCAGATAGTGCATTAGACTGTGCTAGACAGGGTTAGTGTGATAACACTGCTGTAATTTTTCTAGATTTTTAACAAGGAATGATATTTGGTACTCTATATTCTTCAACTTTGTTTCCCTTCTTATTTAAGGTTTCCTTTCTATTATTAACTTTTTCATTTCCATATGAGATGTATAATCTCTGTTAAATTTTATAATCAGAACCTGCTGAGGTATTGATTGAGACTGTACTGGATATAGACAAACAACTGGGTAGAAAGTACTTTTATTGTTTTTCTTGTACTAACTGGAATTTCCAATTTTTATATGACCATATATACAAAAATATAGAAATAGTTATGGAAGGCAAGATGAATATAGACAAGTATATATATGAATATAGACAAGAATATAAACAAGTATATCTATATATGAATATAGATATAAGCATAAATGAAGGAATGTATGACTGGCAGAGGATTAAATCAGAAATATATATTGATTTAAGGACTCAATTCTCAGAAATGGGAGGTTTGAATGTATTGCAAAAAATCAACTTTTCATTGTTTTCCTTTGAATATCCTACAGTAGTGATATATGTCAACATTCTGATTTTTACTATTTTTATTATTATGGACATTTGGATCAGGTAACTTTTGTGACAAATGCTCTGTCACTCTCTATATAGGGTATCTCCAGGACAACCATCAGATGCAATGATTTGCTTTAAAGACTCACAGGATTCAGGAGTGTAGTAGTCATGGTTACAGCTTATTACAGGAAAAAGATAACAGTTAAAATCAGCAAAGAGAAAAGGTGAGGTGCATGAAGGAAGTCTGGGAGAAATTAAGTGCAAGATGCTGGTACCCCCTCTCTGTGGATTGTCATAGGATATGGTTATTTCTTCCAAGAAGGATATGTAACAACATGTGCAAAGTGTTGTCAACCATGGACACACCTGAGCTTTGTCTGGGATTTTTATTGGGTGAGCCATGTAAGCACTTAGTGTCTGCATGACTGACCTCAGATATTCAGACTCCCAGACCACCAGAGCAAAAGCAGTTAGTCACCATTAATTACATTGTTAGCATAAACCACCTGGTCATACTGGTAAGGTGTGGCCCAAGGCCTCAGGAGTACAGAAACACTTATCAGACTGATTATTTCAAGAGCTTTATTCCCAAGAGCTGACCAAAGGCCAGTCCTGGAAATAGGCCCTTTTTGGGAAAGTACAGTTTTAGAGAAACCCAACCCTGCTGAGTTAACCTTCTCCTGTATACTAGCCTGTGAGTTTTTATATGGTGTATATATACTCCTGATGTTTGGGAAATATTCTGCTAAAGTCCTAAGTTTACTCCAAGGTGAAAAGAAAATGCAGGTGATTTTTTAAAATAGCTCTTAACTTGGCTTTATTATTAATGTATTATTTTATTATAATATTTTTCATTATATTTATTTGTAATATGCTGTGTCTATACATGTGTGTACATATATACTCAATGTTCTGAATTCATTATCATATCCAAGAATATGATTCTACTTCTATATTTGTGTGAAAAGATTTCATATTTAAAAGAATAATATATATACTTTTCTTGGCATTCAATTATCCCTAAAAATAAGTTATTCTCCCACATTTATATTCACTATTATGTCTAGTGAGTGCATTTTTGTCTATTTCCTTATCGTTCTTAGACCTTTAAATTTATGATGTCTAAGTTTATACATTTAATATAATGTTTATTGATATTGTCTCAGCTCATTAATATTCTTAAACTTACTGCTGTAAATATATTCAACTTAAATTTTAATAAACATTTCTGGTGTTTTGACTGATCTGGTTCTTGATCTTGCTGAGTCATATCTACATAACCATTACTTTTTTGAGCTTATTGTGGTCATACTGTTAGATTATAAAGTTAATAATTTGTATTAGGTAAAAGAGGTATATATGGAGATGATAGATGAATTGGGGATGGCATCAAATGATTATTATTAGGTATCATCAGAGATATGCAAGTCAACCAGTAGAACATAAAAATGAGTTCAGGAATAGATCCACACATGCATGGTCACCTGATTTACAACAACTATGGACAGCTTTCCCGTGCAATAGAGAAAGGACAGTCTTCAATAATAATGCTTAATTAATTACATATGGACCAGAAATGATTCTTACAAAAAAGGATTCTTACTATTACATAATAGTATAATAAAAAAATCAGTTTAGGAAAATTAGTAGTTATCAATGTATGGTTTAAAATATTAAGGCTTTTACTTGAAAATTTTAAAATAATATATTTATGATATTATAGTAGGTGAAGATTTCTTATTTAGCAGGGGCAAAGTGTTTGCCATAGGGAAAAACATGATAAATCATACTGCATTAAATTTAAGAAAGTATGTTCATGAAAAGATACCATTAAGGAAGTAAAAAGCTAAGAATACAGTGAAAGAATATATTTTTGAAATATACATCTGAAAAAGTCTGTGTATGTAATATACATAAAGGAATATTATATAAAGAAATAGAAACATATGACCTAATTTAAAATAATAGGCAAAAGACTTCATGAACACTTTGCAAAAATGGATATCTCAAAGACCAAAAGGCATATTTAAAAAGTTGCTTTACTTCATAAATCCTTATGAACGCAATTCCCTGTAATGCTTATCAAAAAGTTTAAAATGAAAAAGACTGACAATACTTAGTATTAGCTAAATATAGAGAGCAACCAGTATTCACATCTGTTGCTGGTTGATGTATAAATTGCTACAAGTATTTTAGAAAATTATTTGGCAGTATCTAATATTAGCATAACCTATGACTCAGCAATTTCACTTCTAGGTATATTCTCAACACAGATGAGAATATATTCACCAAAACAAATATATCATGTGAGCTGAAGCGGCACTATTCATAAGGGTATGAACAAAAATCTGTACAAGTATCCTTCGTATCCTTCAAATTGAATGGTCAAATAAACACTCATATATTTATACCATTAAATACTAAACAGCAATAACTGAAAGACATACATGCAGGCATACAAGAACATGAATCTTAATAATATTATGGCTGAGAGAAAGAAGCTACAAAAGAATATATACACTTGTATATTTATATGAATTTCAAAAAGAGCAATAATGACCTATGTTCTTAGAAATGGTCATAGAATGAGCTATGCTTCAGATCATGGTATAGTAGTGAACAGAATCAGACATGAGAGCTTCTGAGGTTCTGGTAATGTTAATGTTGTGTCTCTCGGTCTGAGTGTTCATTACATGATGTGTTTACTTTGTGATAATGCATCCAGCTATATAATTTATTACATGTACAATTTTCTTTATGTACATTTAACTTCAATGTACATTTAATTTTATTTTAAATCAATATAAATTTTTAAAAATTAAAAAACATTGTGATGTGACATGTCTCAGTTATAAAATAATTTTATATAAAATAAATACTTTATTGATACTATAATTATTATGGATTAATTCCATAGCATTTCCTTCATTTTTCTAACTCACTCTTCTTCTATATTTATTTGATCATGCCGTGACATGATAGGTTTTTAAAAAATAATTTTATTGCTAATACATTCCAGCTCCATTTTGCAATATAAAATTCGAAGAAATAGAATTTCAACCCAAGGTTTCATGGATCAAATGGAATTTCTTAGAAATCAGATTCCAAATGGAAAAAACTTTACATTTGCAAATAAAATTGATAATTTTTGAAGTACTGAAAAAAAATTAAAATTGTAGAATCAGACTCAAATACATTTCTGTACAATTATTAGGAACAGAGGTGGAATAGATGAGCACTGCCAGTAATTAACACCCCTCAGTATGGCACTCAACCAAGGATGCATTTGAGTTGGTGGATAAATACTTCTGCCTTCTGGAATCTGGGTAAGACAACTCTGTGCTATCTCCCGGAGATTTTCACTCAGATAAAGGTCCAGTTAACCACAGCAATAACTTGCTCATCAATGCCTTCTTTATTGGTCTTTTTCCTTTTTCTGTCTCACTTCCCCCTTCCCCTATCATCTCCCTGTATCATTCCTGAATTCACCTCCCAATTAAACTTCATGCATGACAATTCTTGTATCAAGTACTGTTTCTGAACAAAATCTAATACAATGCTAAGCTGAAAACAGAATTAAACTCATATAACAAATCTCACTAGTATATCTATAAGACTATTGAATTTGGAGAACAGTTTTAGAGGAATTCTCTGAGAAACATTCTGGCCCTACCCACAGTTAATGCTTTAGCCTATCTCCTTGCAAATATGAAAGACCATAAATTAGGGTAAGAGAAAAAGGCAGGCTCTACAATTTTTATACTGTTCAAGTTAAAATTCTTTTTTTATTATGAGATATATAGAGCAATATGTTTTCTTTTAATTATAGTGGACAATAATTAATTTGTTTTATTAAACTGTCACTTTTCTCTTTTTTTATGATATATAGTTATTTCTCTCCCTCCTTTTTTTGTTCTTGATTATTTGTGTTTTTAACTATCAGAAAATTTGCAGTTTTATAAAAACTGTCCTATTTCATATGAGGCACCTCAAATGATATTAGGATGAATTGGAACATAAATAAAGAAATAACAATACTAGAAAAAGAAACATAAAGAGTATTATGTCACATGATTTTCCTAGCAATTGTTTCCTGTCAGGGATCTAGGATATCATTTAGTCTGTAACTCTGTCAGTGTATAAAATGCAGTGAGTGTTCCATAACCAATTTCTTTAAACAATATTTATGACTCTTTTCTTGGAAAAAATGTGAAGATGTTAGGCATCAGCAACTCAGAAGCACTTAGAAAATGACCAGAGCAGAGATGAGAACAACATGTCAAATAAGGCATCTTTGCTGACAAAATAACTTGTTTTTTAGCTCAAAGCCTTCTAACTTACATTGAATAATTTACAGGTAGCTTACTTCAGTTCTTCCTAAATCACCTACATTGTCAACAAGAGCAAGAATTCCTAACAACAGGCAATGAAAAATAAAAGAACACATAAATACCTATATATTTTACTGTCTGGAGAAAATTTAGAAACACTGCCAATACTTATTTTTTTCTTCCCCTCCACCTTCATTCCCTGAATTCATTAAAACAAACAAACGAACAAACATAAGCAAGAAACTTTGAAGACTATTCACTACAAAGTGAATCAGCTATACATATACATATGTCCCCATATCTCTTCCCTCTTGTGTCTCCCTCCCTCCCACCCTCCGTATCCCACCACTCTAGGTGGTCACAAAGCACTGAGCTGATCTCCCTGTCCTATGCAGAGAGAATCAGTTTTGAACTGGGAGAGAACTCATAGTCATAGAGAAAAAACACTAGGAGTGTAAGAGACACATTCATAGAAATTTGTACATTCTCAATACTTATTATGTCTGAATTACACCCTATTTAGAAGAGAATGCTGGAGGAAGTGAAGAATGTGATGAGAAAGATTAAATATCATCAGCCTCCTTATGAAGACCATGCATACCAAAGTCACCAAAAGCCTTATAGCCAGATGCTGTCTCAACTGGAGCCCTATAGCATTAAAAGTAACTTTTTCTCCAGTGATTATCTGAGGTTATTTTGGCTTTGCTCCAAAAATCTCCTATTTGTAATTGCTTAGCCTCCCTAAGAGACATAGACATGCCACAGACGCTTCAGTTACTCAATTGAGTCACAGGGGATAAGTGGCAGAGAACGATGTACAGCAAGAGAGCACCTTCCACTCAGAGCTCAACTCAATGCCCATGTTTCAAATGAACTGCTTCATGGTTACCCACAGTCCTTTGTTCTTCAGGTCTTTTCAGCATGATGTGAACGTAATGAAAACGATATTCTCTGTTGTATTCAGAAAGTTGACGTCCTTGTGGACTAAATTATTTCACAAATGTAGAAAATTGCCATATACCTGAGGCAATATGTTTTTGTCCCTGTCATGCGAAATCAAACTTCTGATATTCTCTGTTTATCAGAGTAGGGGAAAAGAGATATTCAAGATTAATTGCTGTATATCTGATACCAGTACCATTGAATTGATTTGATCCAGTTAGAAGAAGACACCAAGAAGAAAACTATAATTGAGCCACAGAGGTATCACAATCCCTGCATCTTTCTAATCTTTGGCGATAGTACTGACACCACCACATAAAGGTGTGCGCATGCGCACACACATGAGGATCTGGTATTTCTTATAATTTACTATTGTCAGGAGGGAGGAATTCCAATGATTTCTACTGAAACATATAATAAAAATAGCTAGATCTTACTTCATGGTTCATGGTCTGGGATGATAAACTCAGGGCCTAATATGAAGGGTCATTTTAGTCAAAAATGGGTTATCACCATACGCTTATATGCTTCTTTCTGTGATATCTTAGGTAAGCATCTTGGGTCCCTAAAATTGGTATTATTGTAGAGTTAAATTTCAAGATTTTTTTCAAGAGCACCAATGATTATGCTTTTTGTAAAGCATAGTTACACAGGTAAATACCCAAAATTTAGAGACTGGAAGAAATGGAAAAATGATAAGATTATGTACTTAGAATGATATAGTATAGTTATTCTCCAATACTGCATTTTTAAGGGACACTGAAGATTAGAACTGACTCATATTTGGGAAACTGGTAAAAGGTCATTACACTCTAAATCAGATATTTACGAACTTTAGCCAGTGGGCCAAATTCAGTTTGATTCCTGTTTCAAATAAAGTTTAGATGGAAACACTCAGTTGGTTGCAAATGGTCTTTGTTTGCTTTCACACTACAGTGGCAGAGTGGAGTAATTGTAACAGAGGTAATATGGCCCACATTGTCTAAAATATTCACCATTAGGCCCTGTACAGAATAATTTTAGTAACCTCTGCTCTGATTTCCTTTATATAAGCTAAATAGTATTTTACTGTTTCTATCAGTTTAATATCTAGATGCATAATGACGCAAAGCAAGGTATCTCGATGAAATATACCAATATTTTCCAAATTTGTCTAATCAAAGAAGCTTCTGGGAAAATATATATATACAGACCCAGGTTCACTATGTAATATTCTGATTTAACATCTCTATGGTAAAATTAAGATATATGAATTTTGTCAAAAGAGTCATACATGATGATTATGAGAACTTTGAAAAGAACAGAGAAGACCACTTACAGATAACTACTTATTTTAAGCTTGCTTTACTATTAAGAATATTAAGTATAATTAAGCCAATTCAGGTTCAGGTGGTTAAATGCTCCCAGTTGGGAATACTATTTTAGGATGCTCCTATCCCCACTGAATTTAGAGAGTTTGTTTCAATTGTGTTTTTCCAAACCATACTCCCTGAGATTCTCATGTCACCAAAACCTGATGTGACCTGATAGACATACTGGACAGGAAAACACATGATTCTTCCATATGTATAGTAGATTTTTTTGTTTTGGTTTATGCTTTTTGTGTGCTTATGTATATGTGAGTGTGTGTGTGTGTATGTGTGTGTGTTTTGTGTGTGTACTTGAACACACTAAGATGGCCAGAGAATGCTGTTCCCAAATTCAATGAATTTTCCTGTCCATGACTGACTTGGCTTTTCAGCAGTACTTTATACATTTATGTAGAACAAAATATACCACACAATTTCTCACTCTTTTAATCCCTAAAATCTAAAATCCCAGTCCTATTTGGCATATCTCTAAATATCTATGTAATCTGGCTACTTCTATCAAATCAATCTACCAACATTCTAATCTAAAGTCATTATCATCTCCTCCTTTTAAATTGATTCACTTGTTTCACTCTTGTCTGTCTGTGAGATACACTGGTATAGTCAGAATCTTTCTTTCCAAATCAGTAAAAATAATATTATATGTTTATATATAATTCTCCCATGGATTCCCATTGCCCATAGGATACTTCCAAACTTCTCAGTATAATTTGAGTTAGACTTCAATTCAGCTCCTGTCCATCCTTCAGTCTCATCATTCTTCACTCTCCCTCTTGCCCAGTCATCATGTGTACTGTGCTATCTCTCAGACAAGGGCTACAGACATGCTGTCCCATCTGCCTAGAAGACACCTCTTCTGTTTTCCTCTCACCATATTCATTTCAACTATTTTCTGCTTGAGATCTTCTAAAATACATGTGTAAATAAGAGGAGACTGCTTTAATACCAATCACACTTGAAATGATTTATTCAGTGTTATAAACTCCATAAGAGATGGGACCTTGCTTGCTCACTAGCTCCTGGGTAATTATCTGCACAAAGTGGCAATACGTTTGTGTTGAATAAGATGCCTTTTCCCCCAATATCTTTTTTGCATTATTTTCATTCACTTAAATTTATTATAAATGAAACATATGAAATTCAAGTACTCCCCATTGACCAACTACTTTAAGAATTTTAAGAACTGAACTCAGATTTCTTTATAATGAGTTAATCAGAATTTTTTTCTTTTTACTCTCTATTTACTATGTTTGAAAAATGTTGATGCATTTCCTATACTGATTTAATAAATTTGTTTGTACTAAATAATTATTTAAATTAGAAATACAATCACAAGTTCAGGCAATTTATAGCTATTTGGATACACAAATTTCACAGGTACAACTGGGAGCTGTGAAAATTCTCAAACATTCAGAAGACCAGCCTATTAACACACATAAGAGACTGCTCAAAATAAGACTAATACCATAAGCCCACTGAGTTTCATTTCTTTTCTTCTAACTAGGATCATGAGGTTCAGATACAAAACACACTCCCATATGCAAACTAAGATTATGTCAGAAAAACATACTGTAGAATTTCATAGCACACAAAACTATTTACAGTATTTTCTAACAGTCACCCTGTACAGCTATAATAGCAAAAAGGTAGATGTTGGTTGGTATCAAATTCCCAGTGAACACCACTTTTTCAGTTTAATAAAACACATCAGAAAACAACTAAAGTAACATTATTTGGAAAATTTTAATAGGTTGTTTCATTAATAATCTTTGTATAAACTGCATTACTCTGCTTGTCCTTAAAAATAAATTACTTGCTATAATCTCACAGGTGATGGTTACAAAATAATGTGCCAAAAAACCTTTGCTTCTTAGCCACGTTGCCATAGATTAATTGGTAATTAACGGGGAATATTATGCTTACACATTTCTTTCCCTGAACACTTTCCAAATAGGTCATTTTTTCAGAGTAAAATGAGGTATGTAGCCAAAAATGCTAATCCCTACATAATTGTACATAATGCTTAAAGAAAATGTTGATGGGCAATTGGTCACAAAAAAGGAAAGGAAATAAAAAAGAGAAGTACATTTATGCTATAGTTAAACTTAAGGAATGATAAGTCCCAGTAAGTTAAGTCAATGAAATTTACCGTGTTAGTCCCTGTGTGGAATGAGAACTAATATATGCATTCGTGGGTAGTGGGGTAGATCCAGTTTCTTCCATCTTCTATAACCAGGGTAATATTTGTTGAATGTACCCAGATCTGGGAAGCAAAAGTCAATGACAAAAAGTATTAACAGGAGAAAGGAACAGAACTCCATTTCGATGGAGTTTAGATACAGGAAAACAATATCTATTTCTCTCTCTCTGTGACATATATATCTTTGTGGCATAATTGTTATATATGGCAAAACAAACTAAGTCTCACAAGCACTATGTAAAACAACTGTTAAAGAGCCTAGTGTGAAAGGGAATGGTGATTGGAAATTTAACAAAACAGTTGCCATCTTTTAGTATTTTGTGTATGTTAAATGACATTAACATTAATTTTCTTTCACATCATAGTGAGATCGCAATAAAGGAGGTTTATTAAAAGCGAGTATATATTACTTAATTGGTTTGTTTTAAGGATTACAAATTTCTTTATAAGAAAGGATCTCAGTTCTTTCCAAATTCTCCTTCCCAGGTGTCTACAGAACTCAAGACAGAGGGGTGTATGAGGTATAGTCCAATGACACTCTTGATTAATCCCAGCCACTTTTCCTACTCTACATGCAGCCTTTATACTTCCTTTTTATAAAGATAACTCTGGTAGAGAAGTAGACAATGGACCAGAGAGGAAATCCATGGCAGAAATCCAAATGATAAATTAGAAAGGTTAAATGAAGTTTGGGGTAAGTCGCAATAGAAATGGAAAAGAAGGAAGGAATTCAGGACAGATACCAGCAGTAGACAAAAGGACAGTATATCATAACAGTTAAATTGGGCATCAAACAAGTAGCTTGATAGCTGTGTGACCTTGGGCCAGTTATTTATCTAATATTTGGTTTCTTTTTTTCAAAAATGGGGATAATATTTGTACCTTCCTACTTAGTTTTATTATGAAAATTAAATGAGTGAATGTATGAAAATACAGAATTGACCAAATTTGGTGACTGCTGAGCTCCAGGAGGAAAGAGACTGTCTCCACATGCAGCCGTTATAACAAACTTTAAAAATACTTATAGATAAGGCAGCAAATACAGGTTCTAATCAGGTGGTATATATATGAGCTAAATGACATTTTTATTGAACTTCCACATCTCTTTCTATCATTTAAAGCTGCCTTGATAGATGTTTTTTCAATAAAAACAATCTTGTGATAGATTCAACCTTAAGAATTCAAACTTTGTGGAAAGATATGTGTGTCCAAGCCAGAGAGATTCCTCTCAGATATTTTTTTTTCCCATTAAAATAAGAAAACATGGTGAAGTATGTGAAATTTCTCCTTTAGAAATTTAGAAAAAGGGTTTCTGCTTTAAGCCCTAGGTTCTTTTTGATACTGGGAAGGTATATATGCTAATTTCCACAGCTGCTTCACAATTTTACACTCCTTTTTCAGAAATAATAGTAAAAAGAAACCTTATTGAAAATGAATACATTACTTTAAAATAGACTGCATTTTTGCCATAAATATTTCTATAAAAAGTAATTGAAGTTTATTATCATGGCTGTGATAAAAGTATTAATATCAGAGGTTGAGGTCTATGCAATACTTTCTAAATAATTATTCATAAGGAATATGTATGTTAAGATTGAGTTTGTGTGATAATGATTTTTACATTTACTAAATTGGTTTTGTGATAGATGTTTTTCTCTAAACTTCTATTTGACAATCACTCCATATATATTACAAATATTATTTTCCTAATTATACAGCAAAGACTATTACCACTGTCTGTCACATAAGATTTTCACAGCTGATGTCTTATTTTTACTGTAATGCTTAACCTTTAATTTAAAATCATTGCATTTTCCTCAAAGTACCATGTTTCTTTAATGAACTTTGAATATCATAAGCAAAAACTTTTCTTTGGAGAAATTTGGATGAATAATTATGGTCTCATTAAAATTCAAAGTCTTCAGAGATCCTCCTAATCATCCTCCTGATGATTTTCTAGTTAAGTGAGTACACTGTCTTTCATCATTCTCGAATTGAAGAGTAATATTCTTTTCAATCTATGTAAAATACACAACATTTTGAGATAGTTCACATTCTCTGCCACTTCATGGTCACAAAAATAATTGCTTGGCAGTGTCCTCTGAGGATTCTTCTCTATAAAAATGTATAGATTGATAGTGATTCAACCTAAAGAATTCGAGTATAAAGGTTTTTGACTTACTGCCTTCTGAACAGATTCATATCTGTAAATGGTAAAATCTAGTTATATAGATCATTAATTTGTCTATGCTTGAGAAGTAGTTAATATCAGTAAGCCTAAATCATTTCACTGAGGCCTTGATCTAGCACAGACTTTTCACTGAAAGTGTTTTCTGTGATTTTCAATGATAAATAACTTCAGTTCACCTGAATATGCTCACAAAATAACTAATGCACTTCTTTTGGAACAAAATTCCAAAGTATGATTCCATCTTTTTCTGTTTAAACACGCATCTGCAAATAACAGCTTGAACTGTGTAGCACATTACAATAAACAGTTGCTACGGACATCTCTGACATCAGCATGGCAACACAAAGTACTTCCAATCCTGGCCCTGTAGCACTGAAAAAATCAAACCTTACTCATTTGCCAATTTTATTTTATTTTTTTTTTACACTATAATCAGAGACGAATGAGTGTAGAGATGGGGCAAGTCAGTCAGATTCAAACCTTTTCTTCTGGACTAGTACTAACAACACAATGTTCTGGAAACCAAACTCTTCTGAACTGTGTCATTTTATCAAATAAGGCATTCTTTAGCTTCAAAATGTATTAACTTAGAGAAAACAACGATTGCTTTAGTTATTCATTGATTTCTTCCTCCAACATATATATTTTTGGGGGCCACAAACGTTCTGTGTCCAACAAATTACAAACTCTGAAAAACTCGATTACCATGGAACCACAAGGCATTGTATTACTGTGCAATGTCATGTGTCAAAATAACATCAAATCAAATCAAATTTTCTTGATATACTTTGTTGTTTTATCATTAATATGGCATACATTACTTATTTCATTTGTTATGTTATTTTGTTACTGTCATAAAATTTAATGGATCATTTTTTTATCAACTTTTACAAGTTTGTGAGACTCCTTTACATTACCTACGTTAATTCATCTGTGCATTATATCATATGTGCTTCTGCTGCTATTCTGTCATAATATGGGGGAATACAACTGAATTATTATAAAATAATTTAAACATTAAAATAGGTGGAAAAGCAGAAATACCTATGTGCCTTAAAGAAACAAGCCAAATTTAATGAATTAGAGGACATTAACATTGAACTTAATTTTCTAAACTACAATTTAAAAATACTCCCTTGATATCTTATGTGTAAAAAGGCTATATTTGGGCTTCCCTTGTGGTGCAGTGGTTGAGAGTCCGCCTGCCGATGCAGGGGACGCGGGTTCATGCCCCGGTCTGGGAAGATCCCACATGCCGCAGGGCGGCATGGGCCCTTGAGCCATGGCCGCTGAGCCTGCATGTCTGGAGCCTGTGCTCCGCAACAGGAGAGGCCACAACAGTGAGAGGCCCGAGTACCGCAAAAAAAAAAAAAAAAAAAAAAAAAAGGCTATATTTGTCAAAGTACATATACATTATGGAGACATGTGCTTTATTTTCATCACTGGGGTTGGCTGGATAAGCTGACAATGATTTGGATGATAATGAGCAGGCAATTTTAGATGAAGTGCAATCAGTCAACAATTTATATAACATTTCAGACCTTCCCTTCTCAGAATATTAAGCCAAACAATATGGTGGAGTTACTGAACATGCTCATATACGAAGTAAATTACTCTAATGACATAATTATGTAACATGAGAAGAATCTGAAATGAAAGTAATCACTTTGTGGTTACTTCAAAGGCACTTGTATGAGAAAACAATACATTGAGAACTAAAGCAGAGAACCCAGTAACTTTATTACTTTAAAATTATCTGACGTGATTTATAGCTCCAGTAAATTTCTTAAATGATAATATATAAAAACACAGATATGTATCAAATATTATATTGATGTCCTGAAGGGAAACATATCTGAAAAGCCAGTAAGTTTTTGATGTACTCTTAAGTCTAAAATCCTTTTATGGATATTACTTTGCCATTAGAAGAGATGATTTTTGAAGTTATAAATACATATATGAGAGCAAACCGTTTTTTATTTTCAATCTGTGTACACAAAGATATCACTGTTGTTTTTGTTTTCTTAAATCATCATTTATCATTCCTGCTTAAAGCAGTTAATTATCTCCTAGGTATGACTAAATTTCTATTCTCCTGAAAATAAGTTGGTCTTGCTTGAGAAGTAATATTAAGAATGTTAAAATATAATGAAGGTCAGAAGCTGATATAATCTGAAATTTAATACTGTTTTATCATCAAGAATTTCTAATAAAGTGGCCGTACACTATTTTGCAAGTTCATAGAGACTGAAAAGTGTATTAAATAGAATTGATCCTTGAACAATGTGGGGTTAGGGGCACTAAGACCCCCACATTAATTCATGTTTAACTTTACAATTGGCTTACTGCATCCTCAGTTCCGCAACCCCAGATTCAATCAACCTCGGATCGGGTAGTACATATTTATTGAAAAAAATCCATGCGTAAGTGGAGCCACACAGTTCAAACCTGTGTTTTCAAGGGTCAACTGTTATATTAAATAATCTCTCATTTTGACAGATTAACTTGAAATAAGTAAGCCAGTTCCACATATATTAAGTCGTTCCTTCTTTCCACAGGACCACATATATTGTTCCAGACACTGTGCTTAGAGCTGTAGACTCCAAGAGGAATTCAATGAAGTACCTATTCTCAAGGAGTTTATTGTTTAATGGCAGAGACAGTTTTATACACAAATTATTATTAAACAAGTCAGTACTTCAGAAGTAGATAAAATTTAGGAATCTTCTGCATTGTCTGCACCAGAAGACAATGCAATATTGTAAAATACAACGAAACCGTGAAGTAGGGAGAAGTTAAGTTGACTGTTTGTTAACTGGATTATTTCCTGCTTGTCAATCATATTCAGGTTGAAGAAATTCTGAATAATTCACAAATTACATTCAGTCAGTAGTTGGAAACATGAGTGTAACTTCCAGAGACATGTCTGAACTGAGATATGGTTTTGGGAGAAAAAATGTACATGAATGACAAACCCAGTTCACAACTTGTTAGTTTTGCGAATTTATGAAAGATGTTTACTTAGCTAAGACTCAATACCTTAAACTAAAGATAATGATAATAAAAGTAGGCTGCAAATACATTAAGAGTCCCCTCATTGACCAGAGGGGATTTTTCTGTCACCTTGTATCTGGGCTGACTTTGACCAAAACAGTGCACATGAAATGAATTGATACCATGTTAGTTCCAATCCCAGAGAACTGCCAGCAGCAACTTGCTCCTTAGAAGCCCTGAGTGACTGTGTATAAACAGTGACTACCCTGCTGAGTCACCAGCAGTAGGAAGTTCAACTGTCCAGTCAGAGAGGCTCTGTAAATACATGAAGAGGGGTGGGGATCAAGATGGGTCTGGCCTTCCCTCTACCCAATGACAGATCAGTAATATGAATAAAGCCATTGGGACTCTCCACATAAGACTGGCCACCAGCTGAATATTACCTAGTTTTGTCAGGTAGAACAAAAGAATTGCTCAGCACAAATGTCTAACTCACAAAATCATAAGATATAAAAAGTAAAATTTGTTCACTGTGTTTTAATTTAAAAAAAAAAGAGCATCTTGGCTTATTTTCAGGGATATATAAGCTAATATATTTGAAAGTTTGACATCATGATGGAATCCTTAGCAAATTTACTTCTTAATGAATTCATTGGTCAGTATTGTTGTGAATTCAGTAGAGTAGAAAGAGCATAGAGTTCTGAATGAAATCCTAATCAGCACAAATATTACTAGGTTGTCAGTAAAATAAGAGACAGAAAGAGAAAGAGAGAGAGACAGAGAGAGAATAGGGATCATCAGAGGAATGAGCAGATTTACAGAAGTCTGATGTCTCTAAAGTAAAGAAGGGGCACAATTAGGTAGGCAGGGATAGAGGTAATTCCTAATACTATTGAAGAGCTTTGGCTATGAATAAAAAATAAATGGGAGGGGAGGAGGTAGAGATATTACATATAGAGAGTGCAGTCCTCTCTTTTTAACAGTGGATGAGAAAGAAAATAAAGGTTAAATGGGGATAAATATACGTTTTTAAAGATAATACCAAATCTGTCTCCCAACAAAGTGAGAATGAGGATCTGAAATGAAGAAGTAGTTCTACAGTAATCAAGTCAGTGTGGTATTGGCAAAAGAATAGAAAAACAGATCAATTGACCAGAACAAAAAGTCCAGAAGTAGACCCACATAAATATAATCAACTGATCTTTGACAAAGGAGAAAGGTGATGCAAGCAGCAAAGATAGTCTTTAAAAACTTCTGTTGTATTTAACACACCATTGTAAAGCAATTATACTCCAATAAAGATGTTTAAAAAAAAACACAGTGGGATTAAAAAAAAAAACAAAAAACTGCTGTTGAACAAATGGACACCCACATGTAAAAAAGTGAATCTAGGTAGAGACCTTACACTCTTCACAAAAGTTAACTCAACATGGATTACAAACTAAATGTGAAACACAAAACTATAAATCTCCTGGAAGATAACATAGGGAAAAATCTAGATGTTCTTGTGCTAAGTAATGACTTACTAAATATAACACCAAAGGCATAATTCATGAAAAAAGAATTGATAAGCCTAACTTCATTATAAACCTAAAAATTTCTGCTCTATGTAAGAAACTGTCAAGAGAGTGAAAGGATAAGCCACAGATAGGGAGAAAATATTTGCAAAAGATCCTTGTGATAAAGGAATGTTGTCTAAAATATACAAAGAACTCTTAAAATGCAACAATAAGCAAACAAATAGCACAATTAAAAATTGGCCAAAGATCTTAACAGATACCTCACCAAAGAAAATATACAGATGGCAAATAAGTATATCAAAAATCATATGTCATAAGGGAAATGCAAGTTAAAACAACAGATAACACTATACATCTATGAAAATGGCCAAATATGCAACACTGATGACACCAAGCGTTGACAAGAATGTGAAGCAATAGGAACTCTCATTTTTTGCTTGTAAGAATACAGACCAGTAGAGCCACATTGGAAAATAATTTGTCTTTTTCTTACTAACAAAACATATCTTTAGATATGTTTCAGCAGTCATGGCCCTTGTTATTTACTCAATGAAGTTAAAAACTTATGTGGAGAGAAAAACCTACACTTCGATGTTTATAGCAGCTTATTTTGATTGCCAAAACTTGGAAGCAACTAAGATGTCTTTCAGTAGGTGAATGGATAAATAAACTGTGCTACATTCAGACAACAGAATATGTTTCAGTACTAAAAAATGAGCTATCAGGCCAAGAAAAGAGACATGGAAGAAACTTAAAAACTTATCACTAAGTGAAAGAAATCAATCCGAAAAGGCTACCTGCTGTGTGATTCCAATATATGACATTCTGGAAAAGGCAAAACTATGGAAATGTTATAAATATCAGTGGTTACCAGGTATTAGGGGGAGGGAGGGATGAATAGGTGGAGCACTGAGAATTTTTAGGAGAGTGAAATTACCATGTACGATACTACAATGATGAATAGATGTTATTATACGTATGTCCAAACAGAATACAGAACACCAAGAGTGAACTCTAATGTAAGCAAACTATGGACTCTGGGTATAGTGATGTCAACATAAGTTCATCAGTTGCAGCAAATGTACTGTTCTGGTGGGAGATGTTGATAATGGGGGAGGTTATGCACGTGTGGAGGCAGGATGTATATGAGAAATCTACCTTCCTTTCAATTTTGTTGTGAACTTAAAACTGCTATTTTATAAAAACTATTTTTTTTTAAAAGTAGTAGTTCTACGTATAGTGTATCTGACCCATCTTGTGTCCTGCCTCATATTCACTTGGCTCATTTTTAAATTGTAATTGTTGCTGGAGCAAGCAGTGGCATGCCTGAGTAAAGTGACAATACCTATGGTCTCTGCACTGAGTATCTCCTGCTTTCTTCCCCAGGGTCTCTACAGTATGGGTGATGATAAAACTGCTCTGGCATTCTGTGTCATGAGTAAACTTGAGAAGGAAATTAAAACTCCTTGAGTTAAAGTTTGAGCATTAGAGTAAGACAGCCAATGGATAAATACTTCCCCTTTTTTTGTTTTACTGGGAAGATATTTCTGAAGTCTATCTTACTTGGTTCCTCACTATGTCCTCAAAAAGCTACAATAATATGGGATAAAACTTTTCAGGATGTCACAATGTTAGAGAATGATGAAATGAGAATTCCACAGAGTACAGAGGAAAGATCTTCAAGAAAAATCTGATTGGGAGGTGTCCAGTAAAAATGTACAGCAGTAGGCTGATGGAGAAGATTAACTGTGGGTGAAGGTCTGCCTTCAGTTTTCAGACAAGTTTGCAGTTGATAGCCTTAAAAACCATTAAAGAAGAAAACATTTTAATGCCAGCATTGGATAAAGATCTGAGGCAGAATGTGACCAGTCTCAGGCTGAGAGAGTTGGGGCAGAGTTAGTTAGTAGAGAATGCAGGCACTCTTGTGTTCAGAGTTGCAATAAAAGCCTTGTGTAAGCTGACAGGTTTTAGGACATTTGTAGACAGGTAGATGAGCTCTGCTCTAGCTGAGGTTAGCAAAGAGTGTTGTGGGGTGAGATCTTGGGGATTTTAGTAAGGGAGAAAACATGTTATCAGTAGACAAAATAATTTTCATCTAAAGATACATTTTACCTAATGATATATTCTCTGGTATAGCCTAACAAATAAAAAAAAGACATTTACTTTTCATAACACTCAATATTATATGATTGTAATGCATCATGTAGCTAAAATATTTGTAACCATGTTATTTTATAGTGATACCATGCATTTCATCCACAACTTGCAACAATGCATCCTTGGAGAAATACACTTGAGGCTCCAAGTCAAGACGGTGTCTCTCACAATTCAGATTTTAAAAGGGTCTTCTACTCCAATCATCCTTAAAGTGGTGTGTTGTAATCTTCTCATACAACTCAAGTTTTACTTTTAAACTTAATTAGCCCAAATATATATATAGATGGAATATGTTTAAGAACTCAAGCTATCTAGTAATGAAGGCTTATTTCAAAAAAAATTATATATATATATATATGTATGTATATATATATATATATCAACCAACCAAAAACCCAACACTCATATAGCTGTTAATGAAACAAAGGTTAAATAACAAAGAAGAAGAAAGTGATGAAAAGTGGCCTTGCCTGTATAAATAGCTAAAGAAAAGGCTTGTGTTCTATCCATCAGACTAGTCTAGTCAATTTAAGTGCATTTTTTTCTCTTTCTTCTCTTGCTATTTGTCTTCAAAAGTAGACTTTTCTACTCTTTTAAAAAAATATATTGTAATATATATTATCGAATTTTTTCTCGTGTATTGAATAGAAGTTGTTTTGGGATAATTCAACTATTTCTCTAATAACTTGTAAAATGACAAGAAATATATTTGTATGAGACCAAAATTCATTTAGAGAATAGATAACACCTGAAATTTGTGAATTCTGAGACTAATATAGTTTGAAATAATACTGAATACTAGTAGGGGCTGTGTAATTTGGATTTGTAATTGTGTGGTTCAGGAGATACGGTACACCTAGCAGCTTCCCCATAGCTGTCTAAGGGTTTCTCCCCTATTATTTGCAGACAAATACAAACCTATATAAAGCCTCTCTCATAGTTGCCCATATACTGCCAATGCTTCTCCAAAATTAGTAAGTAACTGAAACAATGTCAGCCAACATCAGGTCAGTCACTAACTCTGTGGTGGCTTTCAGTGAGGACACTGCTTTAATAGGAATAATAGTTAATGAGTAGGTCATTGAAATTCTCCCATGGGACTGGAATTATAGACACTGTCATTAGCTGTGATAAATTAATTTATATACTGGAATCCACAAAATAGAGGCCACCCTAGTAACCTTGTCTACATCACAAATCTAAACCTTAAACCTAAGTCTTTACATCACAAATCTAAACCTAAGTCAGCCAACACATACAGGAAACACCTGTCAATGAATCTTTTTTTTTTAGATTTTTTTTTGATGTGGACCATTTTTTAATATAGATTTTATTATTTATTTATTTATTTATTTATTTATTTTTGTCTGCTTTGGGTCTTTGTTGCTGTGCACAAGATTTCTCTAGTTGCGGCGAGCGGGGGCTACTCCTCATTGTGGTGCACAGGCTTCTCACTGTGGTGCCTTCTCTTGTTGCAGAGCATGGGTTCCAGGCATGCAGGCTTCAGTAGTCATGACTCACAGGCTCAGTAGTTGTGGCTCGTGGGCTCCAGAGGGTAGGCTCAGTAGTTGTGGTGCATGGGCTTAGTTGCTCCGCAGCATGTGGGATCTTCCCAGACCAGGGCTCGAACCTGTGTCCCCTGCATTGGCAGGCAGATTCTTAACCACTGTGCCACCAGGGAAGCCCTGTCAAGGAATTTTAACATAAACCAATCACTAACCTCCAACTCAGTTTTAGCTAGCTTACCTTACCCTAGAATATAGTACCTGCTGGCCTCATAAGGAAATACTGACCTCCTAGCCAATCATGCCCTGTTTCCCAGTTGCCTCTTCTAACAGTCTAGAAAATTTACTCTTGTTCCAAATCCCTCAGGAATAGTGCTTCACTGCTTGTGAGGCACTGTACTCACCAATGCATGGATTGTTTTCCCTTAAATGAAAGATATCAAACTTGTTACTAAATTGTATTATTCTTGTCACTTGACTTCTGGTAGATAGAATAGAGACAAAAAGCAGCTGAGCCTCACTAATAGTAGATCTCCTGTTTACAAAGCTGGTTCCTTATTTAATTAGACTTCTGGTTCCAAATTCATGTCTTTCTATTCTTTGAGTCACCATTTCTCTCTTTTCCCCATTCTATCTTTCCTATCCTTTGACATTAGTAAGGTTCTGGGATCAGTTTCTAAGATGTGTGGGTCCTTCCCCATACCACCAAGTAGTTCTCAGACACCAGTTCAGTGTACTACAATTCAACTCAATTCTGACACTATCTACCAGGAGATTATGCCAGATCTCACAGGTTAAAGGCTCAGTCCTAGAAGAGTATCTTCCCCCAACCACCACTTTAGACTCCAATCCCAAGTCCAGGTCGTTAACTGTACTTCTGACTGACTAGTTATAAATCAGAGGCTCCAAAGCTAGAATGGCACACAGAACTCATGGAAACATTTCACTTACTAGATCACCAGTTTATCATAAAATAATAACTCAGGAAAGACCATATGGAAGAGATGC
Source organism: Tursiops truncatus (assembly GCF_011762595.2). Lineage (NCBI taxonomy): Eukaryota > Metazoa > Chordata > Mammalia > Artiodactyla > Delphinidae > Tursiops > Tursiops truncatus. The sequence goes on from NC_047037.1 coordinate 122,686,512, forward strand.
ATAGGATGAGGCATGGTGAAAGGGAGTGGAGCTTCCATGGCCTCTCTAGGCTCGACATTCTTCCCAGTATCCACATGTTCACCAACCCTATTCTTTATGGGATTTTATGGAGGCTTCATTACACAGGCATGATTGATTAAATAATTAGCCATTGGTGATGGAACTCAAGTTAGAGCTCCCCTCTTTCCCTGGAGGTTAGGGGGAGAGACTGAAAGTTCCAACTCTGTAATTACATGGTTGGCTCCACTGGAAAGCAGCCTCCATCTTCAAATGCCTTATTAAAGTCACCTCATTATCATAGCAAAAGGCACCTTATGGTTCGCATCACTTAAGGAAATTCCAAGAGTTTTAGAAGCAGTGTGCCAGAAACTGGGACAAAAACCAAATATACATTTCTTATTATATGTCACACCGGGTATATTTTACTCTCATTTCCTATCATCTGCAAAAACAGAAACATATTTTCTGTTGGCAATTAAAGAGCGTTGCTTGCCATCCAGTTCTACAAGGATGAAGTCACTAGCCACTGCAGTTGCTGACCTTCAGCACACCCTGATAGGAGTTCAGGGTGGAGATCAGGAATGAGGCACTCTGTGCTCTGGGGAAACTGGCAGAACAGGCCTCCCTCCAGTTAGATCTTTTCAGGAGAAAATTTAGTGAACCCCAATTCTTGCATCTTCCCATACTTAGAAAAGTACTAAAACCATTAACTAAGATATCTGTTCCTCTTGATTAACAAAACCTTCTACCAAGATACATGCTTGGTTGCATATAACCCCTCCACCACAATCACATATATACTGGCCTCCCCACCTTACCTCTTCAGAACAATTTCTCAGAGGTCTCCCAGGCTATACAGTCCCAGTAAGGCACTGAATAAACTGGACTAACAACTTTTACATTGTGTGTTTTTTAAGTCAGTACTGTGTTTCCAAAGACAACAAAGAAATATAGCACTTATTGTTTGAGGCAACCAAAATATCTAGTCTTATTTAAAACATGTTTATCAAACAGAGTTGAAGGGATTTCACTTGTGGACTGAAAGTAAAACGTATAATGTATGTGTTGTGAGTTTTAGTTTTCTTCTGAGAGCTTACTGAAGACTATAGCCTGGGAAATAGCTCCTCACCTCTGAGGAACTGCGCTGAAGAGGTAGGGAAACAAGCAGTCTATATATATATATATATATATATATATATATATATATATATATATATATATATATATATATATATATATATTTATTTATATATATATATAGACTGCTTGTCTATATATATATATATATATATAGACTATATATATATATATATATATATATATATATATATATATGATTTTAGCTAAGGAATATGTGAGTCACAAGGAACAGATATCTCGGCTAATGATTTATGCTTTTCCTATATATGGGAAGATGTAAGAATCTGGGTTCATTAAAATTCTTCCTGAGATGTATTTAACTATCTAAGGAACCTGTTTTTCCAAAACACAGAGTACCTCAACATGTTTTTCATCTTGAATTCCTTTCAGGGTGTACTGTCAGTCAGAGATTGCAGTGGCTAAGGACTTGATCCTTATAGGACTGGAAGGTGGGCAACATTTTTTATTTTACACACTATAAAATTTACCATACTAAATATCTTAAGAATTTGCCAATTGTTTTTTTCACATGTATATTTGACCTTCACATTAATGGAATGTGACCTTTGCATTCATGGAAATTTTTTTTGTAGGCTGTGTTTTTAAAATGGAGATAAGTATATTTTTAAAATTAGCTGTCCAAATATCTACAAGAAAATAATACCAAATTAAAAATATAACTGAGTCTCACAGGGAAAATTGATTTAGTTTTATTTCTTGTTGGCTAATATAAAATACATCATAATTCACTCAAAACACGAGGTCATGGAAAATAAAATTAATAAAATGCAACAGTGCAAATTATTTTTCAGTTTTGTATTGCAGTCTGTAAGCAAGAAAAATAGTTAGAGAAACAAAAGCAAAACATTTCATCTCACCAAAAATCACTCTTACGTAAAAGATAAAAAGTCACAACTCATTACAAAATTATACTCATGTAATTGCCAGAAATAACCCCATTTATTCAGAAACATAGACATAGTTTAAGAATATTTTTATTTAATATATTTTAAATCCTGTTTATTTTGTGAACATTTGACAGTTTACACTTGTATTTTTAATGTGGGACATCTTTCTAATTCTGGGTGAAGAGTTGGAACAATTAGTTTAAATTAACTTTAATCTAAATTAGTAATTCCTCCTAGGTTATAAATTGTATAACTCCTATGGCTTTTCAAAATATTCTGTAAACTAATAAAAACCTAAAAGTTAGAATATTTCCATATATATGTGATGAAATAAAAATTCATATTCTAAAGCAAGTCAAGGAAAATTAAACATAAAATTTTTTCTCTGCCTTTTGGCCTCCTCTCTCCCTTCTGCTATGCATGTGTATCTGCATTATGCATTGGCCAAATCTCCCCAATGGTAGAAGTACCCACTCACCCATGAATAACAACATTCTCGTAGCACCAACAAGGCAACTCTTAAGGAGATAACCTTCCTTCTTAATCTTGTAAGGGGCCAAAATGACCCAGGACCCACTTCTCACTTTGCACATATAGATCTGGATTATGTAAACTGTCAATATGTCATTTAATGTACAGCCCTCTGTCTCAAAAACTTATATAACTGTGCTTTGACCTCTAATGGGTGGAACAGTTCTCAGAGCTTTCTGAGAGGCTACTTCCGGGTTATAATTCTCATTCGGTCTGAATAAAATTTTCCCTTTCTTTCTTAGATCAACAGATTTTTTCATCAACACATAGTAGGTGCTCAATAAATATTTGCTGAGCACAATTTCCAGCACATATGGTTACATCTTCTTATTAAATGAAAGTTTATTGCAATCCTAGGCCTAGAAATTCTTTGCCACCTCTGGTTTATGAAATGCATGGTATTTAAAACTGCATAATTTGCCAGAATTTTTCTGTTACATTTTGACATAATTCTTGTACCCTTATCAATGGAATGACAGAAACAGTATTGTTTATAACAAACAATACTTTAAAAATGGATAGAGATTTATACTTTTTATTTGAACGAGAAGGACATTAAACATCTACTTTGATCAAATGAAAAAGCTTTAAAATCAGTTACAAGTCACTAAGTGAGTACTAGCAGAAGACAAAAACAGAAGTTAATAATGCTCTTTTAGAACAGCAGTAAACATTTATAAAATACAGTAGAGAAAACTGTACTGACTGTAAAAACTAAAAAAAAACATTAAGAAATTCAGAATCAGTGATAAAAAATATATGACTTGTATATGAAGGAAAATACAACATTTGTTAAAAGAAAATCTATATTTTTAACATGTTTGGGAAAACTACAGCCTACATGTCAACATGGCTTTCTGGCAGTTCTACCTTAGATGAGTAATCATCCAGTCAAGCAGCTTGATCAGCACAGGCACATACCCTTGGATTGATCAACTCAAAGTAATTAACATGCCAGTGGTCTTTCTTTTCTTCTGTTCTCCTTTTTTTTCCCCAAAAAAATAAATAACCAAGGGCTTAAACCTTATGTTCACAAAAGAGGAAATACATATAACTGCATTTTTTAAGGAATATTTTTTAAAGAATTACTACCTCTGTATCTCGTTAGTAAATATATATAAACATAAACATATGTATATATGCATATATATGTGTATATATATGTATATATGTATATGCTAAAATGGAATTCCCAATTTAATAAACACTTTGAAAAGCAATGTGTGAATGAAACTGTATGGTTCTATCACATTCTTCAACACAGTTAGGCCACAGATAGGACTGTGTTATTGGGGAAAGTTGAATATAGACATTTTATCACAGAGTATTTGATAATAGAGAAAAAATGGGAAAAATGTTAGTTTGAGATGGTGTGTTAAATAATCAATAAATGAAGTTCATTAATATAATTTAATAACATGGATAATTGCTAATGGTACATATTATATTATAGACCTGAAACAAATAGACTGATAGTTATTTCTTCAGCAAAAAGAAGGGTATTCAGCATCAGCAAAGAATTGCAGTTCTGGGTCTGAAACTGTGGTGAGCCACCTGCAGGTCCCTACACAGAAAAAGGAGAATCCTTTTATAGAGGGGAAAGGAAGTTGGGAAGGCTGTGGTAAACAACAAAGGTCCATGGCTTTTTATTAGCTGAGTTTTTTATTAGCTTTCTGCTTCCTGTTGCGCTCTACTACCTTTCCAGGTCTCGAGAGCTCTTCATTCTGGAGGTGGAACTTCAAATCATCTATATGCTTTTTTAAAGAATCCCCCCATCACTGTCAGAGGCTTGTTCAAATGTTTTAAATATAAATAAAAGGAGCTGTAAGTAAGATGTAACAACACTTGTCAAATACTGCTATAACCTTAATCCACACCCTAAAACTTGTGGAAGTTTTTCCTCTAGGGTATCTCTGGAGGAAGACTTTCTGCTGGAAGGGCCAGCAGAAAAATACACTTTTTTTTAATATGGTAATAAAAAACTGAGGAAATAGGAAGTTGGTTATGTTCCCTAGAGCTCCTTCTTAAAATGACTGGTAGCAAAACTTTTGTTTGTTTGTTTTACATGTTTGTGTGTGTGTGTGTATGCACACATGTGCACATATGTGCTTTAATCTGTTTTATTATTTAAGATTGAAAGAAATTTTGAATTTCTTTATCTCAATTCTGGGAGAATAACAAACTCAAACAGAAACTGGTAGAATAATTTTTGATTGAACATTTTCAAATGATGTTTGGGAAATAAACAGGATTTGCACAGTCAATGTAATTTCTCCCACCATCAAGAAAATATACAGAGTGGGAAAGAAAGTTTCCCAAGGGTAAGTTTTCTGCCATCATGAATGATCTCCCTTTGAGAATCTGAAAGGAGAATTAGGTTCAGTTAAGTTGTGTATAGGTTATACAAAGAGGATAATTATCTTGCTCTTTACCATTGCAGTTTGGAATTGTAGCAGATTCTTATTCTACCACAGTTGAAGATCAACTGGAAAGATGCCTTAATCATTTCCACATTTGAAAGCCCTGATTTTCCCTCTATGCTGGCAGCTCTACCTTAGATGGGTAGTGCTTGTTCCTGTCCAGAGGCACGATATGATTAACACAGGCACTTGCGTTTGGTAGATCAACATAGAGTAATTGTCATGCCTGTGATCTTCCCTTCTTTCTGGCCCTCAGCTGTGTTATTCACTAGCATTCTGCTTATATTTTTAGTAATTAATAGAATGCCAGAAACTGGTCATTTTTTTCTTTAGTAAATAGGATAATGGTATGTAAAATGGTATGTAAAAGCTGAACCTAATATTTAAATAATTCTAATCCCCAGATAATATTCATTTTGTCCTGGATTGATAGCTGTTAGGCTTTTAATGGGGTTATTTTAAAAAAAATCTATTTTCAGGGTATAAAGTATGGCCAAGTTGACTCCTTGAAGAGTGCCCATTAGCAATATGGAAGGAACCTCATACAGATGTGGTCAATCAAGTCTGTGTTCCAAACACAAATGGCCAGAAGTGGGAATACGTGGCTGGCATTTCCTATGAAGTGCGACGTCTCCAGGCCTGCTCTATGGCAGCACCAAGAGAGGTAGCAAGACTGGAAGCTACATGACAGTTCTCTTAGACTCAGACTTTGAAATTAAACTTTAGGCTTTGGTTGCATTGCTGAAAGAATCTTGTCAACAGGGGTAACATGATTCACTGCAGCAAGTAATAGAATCTGATGACTGGAGGGGTTCTGCGAATGAGACTTGGAAGTAGATTTCATCTGATTTAAAGAAGAAAAGTGTGCCATTTCCTAAGACATGATCTATGTCCAATAAATACTTATTTGCTATAAAAACAATTGTAATGCATTACCCTTCCTAAGGGCACATATTTGATTCACAGAACAGCCTTCTTAGATGCCAGTATATATGCACATATGTATGTATGTATCTGTTGCACCAGAAACTGTATGACTGATTTACTTCTACTATTTCATTATATTATTTTAAAACATTAAAAAATATTTGCGTGGGCATATTTCTGAGTTTTCTATTCTGTTCTATTGATATATGTGTCTATCCCGCTGCCAGTACTATGGTGTCTCATAGGTATATAATAAGACAATATCAAATAGAGTGATACCTGTTATTTTATGCTTCTTTGTCAAGATTTTTTGGGTGTTTTTTTCTATTCTAGAACCCACATCTTTGCATATAAACAATAGATAATGTTTATTTATGTCAACAAAAATCCTTACTGGAATTTTGGTAAGAATTGCATTAAAACTGGAATCAATTTAGGGAGAGATGTCATATTTGCTATGTTAAGTTCCTTTCCTTTTAATATCCAATTAGGTCAAACTGCAGATATACATTTCATCAAACACCTTTGGAAACATTGTTGTAAGCCTCCCATTTTCTAACAACTGCTTCCTGTTCTTCAATCTTAATTTATTCCCCATCCTAAAATTATTTAGACTTCTGTAAAACTACCTACCCATTGTACTGATTAATTATTAACTATGCATCAACCTTTTTTTTTGCTGATTTACCTGGTTTATTTCCATGTAGTAAGTTATATCAAATTAAATCAGCTAATAAAGACCCTATGAATTCTTGACTTCTATTATCAATTATGTGGCTTTTAACTGAATACTAATTAATTTTGGCATGAACATATTTGTTTATTTTGTTATAATTATTTTTTTGTATTATTGTATTTATTTGTATTATTGTATTTATTTGTATTGTATTTTTTGTATTATTGTATTTATTTGTAAATTGTATTTATTTGTATTGTATTTATTTGTAAATTATTTTTTTGTATTATTTTATTTATTTGTATTATTTTTTCCTTCAGTTAATGCCTAATAGTTTTAATTTTATTCTTTTTTTGGAAAAATGTTCAAGAGCATACATTTTCTTTGATTACATTTTTGGCTGGTTTTGATAATGCTGTGTTTAATGCAAATTTTAATAAAATTTGTAATATTTATTCTAAACTCATATTTGAGTAGATAACTTTCAGAATTTTAAAATTTAATTTGAAATATCTGTTATTGTTTTGCTTTTGGGGGTGGGCAGGGAGTTTGCACAATATTTGTGGCTTCTACTCCATGGAATATGTTGAGGTTTGCTTCATTACATAACATAAATTAATTAATCTTGTTTTTGAGATGATTGCATATTCCCTCTTTTTTTGTTTTAAAATGATTTTAATATACATTATTACATATACTTCAAAATGTAGTATTCAACGTTATATATGTTATCTAAATATTCTCTAGCTTCAACATCTACTCTTTACTTGCAAAAATCCCTGAATATATTAAGCACATTAACATTCTAGAGTAAGCCTGTATATATTATATATATAAATTACATTAATATTGTATACAATATTAATATACATATATTAATATTACAAATATATTCAGTAATATAGTCAATCCCTGCATATCTCTCTTCTTTATTATTTACACTAGGTACCTGTAAACATTTTTTGTAAAAGGCCAGACAGTAAATCATTTCAATGTCGTTGTCTATAAGGTTTCTTTTGCAACTGCTCAACTGTAACATGGTAGTATGAAATAGCCATAAACAGTATGTAAAGGAATGAGCATGACCATTTTCCAATAATATTTTACTTAAAAAAGAAGCAGTGAGATGAATTTGGGTGAGGGGCCTTGTTTGCAGACCCTTGACCTACCTAATCATTCTGCATGACATACGAGATTGCATGTGAAATTACACACCCACACACTTTCTTTTTTACCTTTTTATGGAAATTTTTTATAGTGAGCTTGATAATATACTCTTATTGAGTGGGATTACATAAATATATGAAAAGGTTTTAATACACATCCAAATCAGAATTCTGGTATTTTAAATATATTTCAGAAATATGAGACTAGTGATTTAAAGCCTAAAGTGTTTGTTTGTTTGTTTACTTGTTTTAGAGCCCTGTCTTGTAGAGATATGTACATTTATTTTCAAACCATTTATTCCTGTTTGATTCTTTGTTTGTTTAAATCTTAATATTTCCAAAAGCAAATGATTTTATAGTGATTACTGCTGACCAGTCACTATTCTAGGTGCTATACACATAGTAATTGATTTATTCTTCATAAAGACCTTTGGCTATTTATAATTAGAAAAACCATTTATAGATGAAGAAATTAAGGCTGAGGTTCAATCTCATTCTGCTTGGCTGTGTCCTTAATGGTCAAAGTGTATAATAATTTTGCTTATTCATCTACTAAACAAACATTTTTATTGATCACATACAATTTAATTTATGTGACATCTTATGCACATGATCAGAATGGTCATGGTCAGATTCTGGCCATTTTACCATTTTCTGATCCAGAACAACTTTGTAATGGATTCAAGGAAAGCCAGAAGGATTATTAAAGTATTAATCAAATCAAAAGATTTTTAAGATGATTAAAATTTTTTAGGGGGATAAAAGTGAATTCTGCAATTTGATTTGAATATACAGCAACATAATGACAAAGAGTATTACCAGTTAATCTTCATTTTCCTGAAATAAGGAAAGAAGTTAAACTGGCGAATAACAAATTTTATTGAAACCTACTGAAAAGAAATTCTTTTTTTTTATTTTATTTATTTTTTTTTAAGAAATTCTATTGAAATTGGATAACACAGAAGATTTGGCATTTTTTCTTCTGTAGATCAATTGAACAAAAATATCTTTACTTAAAAGAACATAATTAGATGGCCTCAAAAGATTTCTTTCTAGTCCTTTGTCACTTTGTAGTGTAACTGATAAAAACAATAACAAAAACTTTTGTATCATCTTTTTATTAATAATAATCTTAAAATTATTTTTGAAATGTTGGAAAGTTGTTTAGAGCTCCTTAACTATTTTAGGCCCTGAGAGCATCATTTAACTAAGGCTTCAGAGTACTAAATGGTCCACAAGTGGCCTCAACACTGTAAACTAGGTTCCAGAATTGCCTAAGGAGTCTCTAGTGAATATCTGAGCTCTTTAGAGGACATGGCTCATTAGTGTTTTGATTTAAAAGTTTCCATAATCCTAAGCATGTAAGTTTTCACACATAAATCACTTATAGAATTTTTGTATATATGTGTTTACATCTCTTTATTAAGGAAGCCAAAGGGTGTATAATTCTGGTTTCTAATAAAGAGATGAATAATAATTGAATTACAAATCTTAAAATAGCATTAGTAATTAAAAAAGTAGTTAGGTTTAGACTTAAAAATTGTAATGTTATCATCTACTTCTCTGATCACTTTTTCTCTACTGCAAAATATATATTCAAAATATTTCACATGTAATAAAATTATTAATAGCAATCTTTAATAAGAAAGTGTATAATCTCATCACTAGTAAAATTAAAGAGTATAAATATGTATTACAGAATGCTTTTTTAAATGTTTTATAGATAGAAAAAAATTTAATTAATAAGCTTAGCAAAAGTGATTTGACAAAGGTCCTGGGAGAAATATGCTATTGGATATTTTCCCCAAATATATGAATTATTAATAGAATAAGATTAATTGTTCAACATTAACAAACATTATAATTTATTAAGCTCACAAGAAAAGAGTTAAATAATTTCTAATTTTTTAATAAGTAACTTTTATATAGGTTTAAGAAAAAGACAGTCCTCTACTATATTATCCAAGAAAAAGAGTTCAACACCACTAAAGTGGCTATACAAGAAATGTTAAAGGGACTTCTCAAATCAGACAACACCACATCCAGAAATATGAAAGTTACAAAATAAAAAAAAATCTCATTGGTAAAGTCAAACATGCAGTAAAGGGAGAGGGTCAACCACTTATGATGCTATTAGGAAACTTAAAAGACAAAGTAGTGAAATCAACCATATCCTCCATAAATAGTTATGGGATATACAAAACAAAAATATGTAAACTATGGCAAGAAAAACATTAAAAGTGGGAAGGGGGAGTAAAAATGTAGGATGGTTAGAATTGGTTTGAATTTAAGAGATCATCAACTTAAGATAATCATATATACATTGTTGCATATGAACCTCATGGTAATCACAAACCTAAAGCCTATAACAGATATACATAACATACATAAAGAGGAATCCAATCATAACACTGAAGATAGCCATCAAATCACAAGGGAAGAGATCAAAAGAAGAAGAAAGGAACACCACCACCACCACCACCACCAAAACTACAAAAGCAACTGGAAAATAATAAACAAAATGGCAGTTAAGTATATGCCTATGAATAATTATTTTAAATGTAAATGGACAAAATGCTGCAATCAAAAGACATAGAGTAGCTGAATAAATAAAAGAAAACAAGACCCATGTATATGATGCCTACAAGAGACTCACTTCAGATCTAAAGACACACTAAGAATGAAGGTTAGCAGATGGAAAAAGATATTCCATTCAAATGGAAACAAAAAGAAAGCTGGAGTACTTACTTACATCAGACAAAATAGACTTTAAAACAAATACTGTAACAAGAGACAAAGGAAAACATTACATAAAATAAAGGGATCAATCCAACAAGATATATAACAATTGGAAATATATATGCAATCAACAAATGAGCACTTAAATACATAAAGCAAATATTAATAAACATAGAGGGAGAAATTTACAGTAACACAATAATAGTAGGGGACTTTAACACCACACTTACATCAATGAATAAATCATCCAGACAGAAAATCAATAAGGAAACATTGGCCTTAACACTTTAGATTACATGGACTTAATAGATATACACACTGGACCCTTGAACAACACAGGTTTGAAATGTGCAGATCCATTTTTATTTATTTATTTCAGTAAATATACTAGAAATTGTTTTGGAGATTTGTGACAATTTAAAAAAAAACTCAAATATTAATATTTCTAAGAAATTTTGAAAAATTTAAGAAAAAGTAGATATGTCATGGGTACATAAAATATATGTAGATTCTAATCTATCTACATAAAAACCTATCCTATATAAGCATAAGGGTAATATTTAATATAAATTTAATGATGTGTTAGTTTACTAATGTTTTAAAAATGGACTTTCAAAGATTACATTACCATAATCTCAAAGTTAGAGAAACTGCATATTAGCCTATTATCACAGGTAACTTTTTAAAAGTAATAATGCTTCCGATATTGTATTATGAATATTAATGTAAAACCGTATGCCATAAAAATTTAACTATTCATCCATTGTGTATAGGCTAAGATACCATGAAGAAATTGTACTGATTACACTGGGCTATAATAAAGCAATCACATTGTTACTTCTTCCTGATCAATGCATGAATCATTATACCTGTAAATAAATGTGAATTTCTTTCTCACATCATCTTTTCATTTTTGATGTTTAGTGTTAGCAATGCTTATAACATCTATAGTGTCATATTTTATAAGACAATGATGTAGGTAATGAAGACAATTTATAATATCTTGTAAACAGGAAATGTAAACTTATGGCATTCATAGATATAGTACAGTACTATAAATGTATTTTCTCTTTCTTATGATTTTCTTAATAACATTTTCTTTTCTCTAGCTTACTTTATTATAAGAATATAGTATATGATACATATAACATACAAAATATATGTTAATTGATTGTTGTCAGTAAGGCTTCAAGTCAACAGTAAGTTATAAGTAGTTACATTTTGGGAAGCCAAAAGTTATACATGATTTTTAACTGCATGGTTGGTTGACACCCCTAACTCCCAAGTTGTTCAAGGATCAACTCTACAGAACAATCTACCCAAAAGCAGCAGAATACACATTATTTTCAAGTGCACCTGGAAATTCTCTACAATAAATCATATTCTAGGCCAAAAACACAAGTCTCAATAAATTTAAGAAGATTGAAATCATATCAAACATCTTTTCTGACCACAAGAATATGAGACTAGAAATAAACTACATGGAAAAAACCTGAAAAAGACAAACAAAATGTGCTACTAATTAACCAATGAATCTCTGAAAAAGTCAAAGAGGAAATCAAAAATTCCTGGACACAAATGAAAATGGAAACACCATGATCCCGAATCTATTGGACAGAGCAAAAGCAGTTATAAGAGCAAAGTTTATAGTGATACAAGCCAACCTCAGGGACCAAAAACAAAAACAAAACAAAACTCAAATAAATAATCTAAACTTACACCAAAAGGAACTAGATAAAGAACAAACAAAACCCAAAGTTAGTCGAGGGAAAACAATCATAAAGATCAAAGGAGAAATAAATGAAAGAGACTAAAAACAATTGAAAAGATAAATGAAAGTAAGAGCTACATCATTGAAAAGATAAACAAAATTGATAAAACTTTAGCCACACTCATTAAGAAAGAAAGAGTGCCCAAAAAAATAAAATTAGAAATGAAAGAGATGTTACAACCAATGCCACAGAAATGCAAACAATTGTAAGAGATTAATACAAACAATTATATGCCAATAAAATAAACAACCTAGAAGAAATTGGATTAATTCCCAGAAACTGGATTAATTCATTCCCAAGACTGAATCAGGAAAAATGAAAAATATGAACAGAACAATTACCAGTAATGAAATTGAATCAATAATATAAACTCCCAATAAACAAAAGTCCAGGATTAAATGGATTCACAGGTAAATACTACCAAACATTTAAAGACAAATTAACACATATCCTTCTCAAGCTATACCAAACAATTGAATAGGAAGGAATGTTTCTGAATTCATTTTGTAAGGCCATCACAATGCTGATACCAAAATAAGACAAAAACGTGACACACACACAAATTGCAGGTCAATATCTCTGATAAATATAGATGCAAAAATCCTCAACAAAATATTAGCAAACAGAATTCAACAATACATTAAAAGGCTCATACACCATGATCAATTAGGATCTATCCCAGGGATGCAAAGATGATTCAACATCCACAAATCAGCCAATGTGATATACTACATTAACAAATTGAAGAATAAAAATTATATGATTAGCTCAATAGATGCAGAAAAAGCTTTTGACGAAATTCAACATCCATTTATGATAAAAATTCTCAACAAAGTGGGTATAGAAGGAACATACCTCAACATAATAAAGGGCATATGTGACAAACCTACAGCCAACATCAGACTCAATGGTGAAAACATAAAAGCAATTTTTCTAAGATCAGGAACAAGACAAGGGTGCCAACTCTCACTACTGCTATGCAACATAGTATTGGCAGTTTTAGCCACAGTTATCAGACACTAGAAACAAATAATAGAAATCCAAAATTTGAAAGAGGTAAAACTGTCACTTTTTGCCAATGACATAATACTATATAGAGAAAATCCTAAAGATACTACCACAAAACCATTAGAACTAATAAGTGAATTTTGTAAAGTTGCAGGATACAAAATTACTATACAGAAATCTGTTGTATTTTATTCATAAACAATGAAATATCAGAAAGAGAAATTAAAACAATCCCATTTATAATTGCATCAAAAGGAATAAAGTACCTAGAAATAAATCTAAACAAGGAAGGAAAAATCTTGTACTCAAAAAACTATAACACACTATTGAAAGTTTCAACAAAACAAGCAAGTAGAAAGATACACCATGCTCATGGATTGGAAGAATTAATATTTTTTAAATGAGCCTACTCTCCAAGACAACCTACGATTTAATGTAATCGCTATCAAATCACCCTAGTATTTTTCACAGAACTAGAACAAATACTTCTAAAATTTTTATGCAAACACAAAAGACCCCAGATAGCCAAAACATTCTTGAGAAAGAAGAGCAAAGCTGGAGGTATTATGCTTCCTGACTTCAAACTATACTATAAAGCTATAGTGATCAAAACATTATGATACTGGAACAAAAACAGATGCATACATCAATGGAACAGAATATCAAGTCCAGAAATAACCCTACACTTATATGATCAAATATCTATGACAAAAATATATTACATAATAGGGAAAAGACTGCCTCTTCAATAAATAGTGTTTAAAACTGGACAGCGACATGCAAAATAATCAAATTGGACTTTGTCACACCATATACAAGAATAAAGTCGAGATGGATCAAAGTCCTAAATGTAAGACCTGAAAACAGAAAACTTCTAAAAGAAAACATAGGCAGTATGCTCTTTGACATAGGTGATTTTGGGGAATATTTCTCCTCAGACAAGGCAAACAAATGCAAAAATAAACAAATGTGACTACATCAAACTAAAAACTTTTGACAGGGAAGAAAACTTTCAACAAAACAAAAAGACAGCCTATTGAATGGGAGAAGATATTTGCAAATTATATGTCTAATAAGGGGTTAATATCCAAAATGTACAAAGAACTCATACAACTCAACATTGCACATACAAACAACCTGACTAAAAAATGCAACAGGATCTGAACAGACGTTTTCCAAAGAAAACATACAGATGGCAAATGGCACATGAAAAAATGCTCAATATCACTAATTATCAGGGAAATGCAAATCAAAATCACAATGAGATATCACCTCACACCTGTCAGAAATTTTTATCATCAAAAAGACAGATAACAAGTGTTGGTGAGAATGTGGAGAAAAAGGAATACTTGTGCACTGTTGGTAGGAATATAAATTGGTGCAACCACTATGGAAAACCATGTGGAATCCCCCCAAAATTTAAAAATACAACTGTTATATGATCCAGCTGCTCCACTTCTGTATATTTATCTAAAGAAAACAAAATTTGAAATGATATATGTACTTCAATGTTCATTGCAGTATTATTTCCAATAATCAAGATACTGAAGCAACCTAAGTGTCAATCCATAGAGGAATGGGTAAAGAAGATGTGGTATATGTACACAATGGAATACTATTCAGCCATAAAAAGTGAAATCTTGCCATTTGCAACAACATAGATGGATCTAGAGTGTATTATGCTAAGTGAAATAAGTCAGATAGAGAAAGAAAAATACTGCATGGTCTCACTTATATGTAGAATCTTAAAAACAAAACAGACAAACAAAATAGGATGAAAAAAGACTCATAGATGCAGAGACCAAATGGGTGGTTGCCCAAAGGGAGGGGTTGGGAGAGTACACAAAATAGGGAATGGGAATTAAGAGGTACAAAGTAGTTACATAGGTAATAAATAAGTCACAGAAGTATAATACACACATAAGGAATATAGTCAATAATAGTATAATAACTTTGTATGGAGACAGATGTTATTAGATTTATCATGGTGATCATTTCATAGTGTATGCAATAGACTATGTACTACACCTGAAACTAACATAATATTGTATGTCAGCTACATTTCTATTAAAGAAATAAAAATAAAGTATTGTTTAAGGAAAAAGAATGCTCTCCCTTGATTTATATTTCTCTCCTAAATGAGAGTCAATGACATTGGGTAGAGTTTCTCTTGACCACTCCAATACCACATTTCCACAGGAGAAAACAACAGCAATTAATGAAACTTTTAATAGAACAAATATCTTATTCCTTGAAAAAGACATGATCATATATTTTAACAGATGGGAAGAGTGCTACTAAATATACATGAAAAAACAATTCTAGTGGATATATATTTAAAAAAAAAGAAGTGGTGAGTTGCATATATCTAAGGAGCCAGGTAAAACTGATTTTAACTAGCATTTTTTTTATACATGCTATATTTCAAGCACTGTTTTTTGCATGTCACATGTACAAATTTATTTAGCTCTCACAAGAAACTGGTGATGCAAGTACTCTTCTTGTATGTAAATATGTTCAAGGTACAGAGTTAGTAGGTTCTAGAGCAAGATTCCAACCTACATACTTCTGTTCAAGAACAACTGATTTTCACTAAACTCTATTTATTCCAAACAACAAAATCTCCAAAGAAATTTAGATACTGCTTTATTTTTCCCTTACCTCTTAATTAGGTTGTATGAGATATAATGTTCATGGGTTATTTTGATTCTGATATCCTTTATGCTGAATGGCTTTGAAAAAATAGAAGTAGGAACTTAAAAGGGATAACAAGATCATGTGAGGCCAGAGATAATTCAGAAAACAGAATATTTCTCCTCCAACAATTCATAACTTTGGAGGAAATGTTTAATAGCATATTTCTCCCAGGACATTTGCTAAAATTACTTTTGCTAAGCTTCTTAATTTTTTAAAGTGTCTTTCTGACTATAAAACATAAAAAATTGTTTTGTGATTTGTATTTATACTCTTTAATTTTGTCAGTGATAAGACTGTACACTACTATATTAAGGATCACTATTCAGATAGGGAAAACAAATTTATACATGAAATTCTGCAGGTGATATTTGGTGAGACCATATTTCATGCATGAATATACAATTAATGTTCCATCACTGAAGTTGGAATATGCTACTTCTCTCTGAAATATGAATATGTTTTAAAATAAATAACACAGATTAAGAAGAACAATGTTGAGATGGCAATATCAGTAGGTTTTTATCTAAAGGATATAAATCATGTTTCACCTAAACGTATTTAACATATTCCAGTGCTCCCATTATGTTTGAATAATGGAGCAAAATCACATATATCCACTGATTCATCACTCTTTTGGAAGGTGACAAATTTGAAAGATTATTCTGATGTGTAATACATACAATTTTATGCAAATATGTAACTTAGTCTTATAGGATATACTGTCAGCTGAAGCAAAAATAGCTCAATAGAAAACATAAGTGGTGATGCTACAATGGAGAGATAGTCAAAGATGAGTGATGAGTGAACTATTTCATACTTTAATTCATCATGCTTATGAATTTAGACATGCTTAAATTAGCTTTTCACACACATTTAACCAAAACTATTACCTTTCAGATCACAAGTCAATCAAATTAAGTCACATTCTAAGCAATCTAATATTAATTATATTAAGAAATTTCCCCCTCAAATACCTAGTTTACTTTTTCTGTGACCATGCAAAGTGGTGAAAAACCTAGAAAATGCAAGTGAAAATACCTATATCTAAAATATAAAAGAAAAAAAAGGCTGACAAAGATTATCAGTTTCAAATATCTTGAATTTTTACAACTATATATGTCTCCTTGCTAATAAATTTGTAGCATTATTCATAATAAATATCTTTAGTGTAAGACAAGTTACAAAATTATCCCAATTCTATTTTTCTGAATATAATTTCAAAAATTTTGAATGGATTTCTATTTATTGGAATATTAAATATATTTTTACATATTATTATATGCATATACAATCCAGAAGATTTTCACATACAGATACATTTAGGAGAGAGAGTGTGGGAGGGAGAAAAATGCATGGATAAATTTAGATACCAAGATATATAGAAAAACAGAACATTCCATAGATTTATAGATTCAAGATAAAGAAAGAGCTCTTGAACTGAATCCTTAATGTAACAGTCTGATATTGGAGCAGGATAGGAATCATTTGAGGCTCTTACTGAAAGATAAATGTGAGTTGTATTGGATCAGAATTTATGGGGCTGATCTTAACACGAGGATGCAACTAATGTGATTGAATCACAGTGAAGTGGGGTCTGAAAAAGAGGTCAAAGATTTATAAATATCTACTTAACATTAGCCAGAGCATCTGTTTTATGCGTTGATCTTCCATAAGATTTAGGCTTAAAATAAATTTCTTGTGCTTTAAAAATCAAGTTCAATGGAATTTCAGATTTTTTGAAGTATTACACCAGTGTTTGGGAAATGAAACAATGAATTAGAAGTTTCTTAATTTTGAAAAACTGTCTCTTAATACCAAACAGGTAGAGAATAGTAAGTGCTGTAGTAAAATTACATTCAAAGTTCTCTAGGGGAGAAGATGGTAGAGCTATGAACAGAATTCTGGGAGGATTTGGCATTTGACCAATGCTTTGGTTATGTGTATTAATAAGTGACCATTAAAAATAATTAAACTTGGGCTTCCCTGGTGGCGCAGTGGTTGAGAGTCCACCTGCCGATGCAGGGGACACAAGTTCGTGCCCCGGTCCAGGAGGATTCCACATGCTGCAGAGCGGCTGGGCCCATGAGCCATGGCCGCTGAGTCTGTGCGTCCTGAGCCTGTGCTCCGCAACGTGAGAGGCCACAACAGTGAGAGGCCCGTGTGCCGCAAAAAAATAAATAAATATAAATTAAAAAAAATAAAATAGGGCTTCCCTGGTGGCGCAGTGGTTGAGAATCTGCCTGCCAGTGCAGGGGACATGAGTTTGAGCCCTGGTCTGGGAAGATCCCACATGCCACGGAGCAACTAGGTCTATGAGCCACAACTACTGAGCCTGCGCGTCTGGAGCCTGTGTTCTGCAACAAGAGAGGCCGCGATAGTGAGAAGCCCGTGCACCACGATGAAGAGTGTCCCCCACTTGCCACAACAAGAGAAAGCCCTCGCACAGAAACGAAGACCCAACACAGCCATAAATAAATAAATACATAAAATTAAAAAAAAAAAAAAAGAATGATCCATGCTTTAAATAAATAAATAAATAAATAAAATTACCGGCTATTTAAAAAAAATAAACTTCAAAAAAAAGTACAAATAAACAAATGGAGCTCCATCAAACTTCCCTTTTGCACAGGGAAGGAAATTATCAACAAAACAAAAAGCATATTGAATGCTAGAAAATATTTGCAAATTATGTCTGATAAAGTGTTAACATCAAAAATATACGAAGAATTCATACAACTCAAAATTGTACAAACCTGATGAAAAAATGAGCCAAAGGACTTGAATAGACATTTTTCCAAAGAAGACACACAGATGGCCAAAGGGCACATGAAAAGACGCTCAGTGTCATTAATTATCAGGGAAATGTAAATCAAAACCGCAATGAGATATTAACTCACACCTGTCAGAATTTTTTTTTTTATCATTAAAAAGATAAGACATAACAAGTGTTGGTAAGGATGTGGGGAAAAGGGAACCCTTGTGCACTGTTGGTGGGAATGTAAACTGGTGCAGCCAATATGGAAAATGCTATGGAGGTTACTCAAAAAATTAAAAGTTGGTCTTCCGTGGTGGCACAGTGGTTGAGAGTCCGCCTGCCAATGCAAGGGACACGGGTTCGTGCCTCGGTCCGGGAAGATCCCACATGCCGCGGAGTGGCTGGGTCCGTGAGCCATGGCCTCTGAGCCTGCGCGTACGGAGCCTGTGCTCCGCAACGGGAGAGGCCACAACAGTGGGAGGCCCGCGTATCACACACACAAAAAATAATAAAAAGAAAATAAAATTAGAACTAACATATGATCCAGCAATTCCACTTCTGGGTATTTATCCGAATAAAATGAAAACACTTCTTGAAAAGACATATGCACCTCTATGTTCATTGCAGCATTATTTACAATAGCCAAGATATAGAAGCAAACTAAGTGCCCATCTATAAATGAAAGAATAAAGAAGATGTGCTATATCAATACAATTGAATATTACTTAGCCATAAAAAGAATAAAATTTGTGACAACATAGATGGACCAAGAGGGTATTATGTTAAGTTTAATAAGTCAGAGAAAGAAAAATACTGTATGATTTCACTTATACATGAATTCCAAAAAAGCAAAAAATGAACAAACATAACAAAACAGCAACAGAGTCATAGATACAGAGAATAAACAGGTGGTTGCCAGAGGAAATGAGGGTAGAGGGAGGAGAGAAATAGGTAAGGGAGATTAAGAGGTACAAATGTAGAGTTAGAAAATACATGAGTCACAGGTATGAAATGTACAGTGTGGGAAATATACTTAATATTTATGTAACACCTTTGTATGGTGGCAGATGTCAACTAGATATCATGGTTTTGAAATGTACAGAAATACTGAATCACTGTTGTGATAGTCCAGGAAGGGAGATACAGTGATGTCAGTAACCACCATGATGTTAATGCATGATTTAGTCCTTATCTTACTTCACCTCTTTGACACAATTAATCACTCATTCCTCCATGGAACTTAAAAAAATTTTACTTAGCCTCTGGGCCACCACATTTGCCTGCTTTCTTCCTAAACATCTAATGTATTGGTTCTCAACTTGGGGCTATTTTGCTGCCATATCCTTTACCGGCTAGGGACATTGGCAATGTCTGGAGAAACCTTTGGTTGTCACACCTGGGGAAAGGGTGTGTTACTAGCATTTAGTGGGTAAAGGCCAATGATACTGGTAAATGTTCTATAGTGTACAGGACCATATTTCCATAAGAAAGAATTATCTGGCCTGAAATGTCAGTAGTGCTGAAACTGAGAAATTCTGGTCTGCCTTCTTTAGCTGATTTCTATCCACTTCTGGGACATCTAAATTTTGCTATGCCCCTGAGCTCAGTCATCAATTCTCTTCTCTCTCCATATCGTCCCACTTCTCAGGTAATCTCATTCAATGTCATAGCTTTAAATATAATATATAGGCAAAAGACTCTCAAATTTATATCTCAATCCTGGACTTCTACTGTGGAGTCAATCTATCTAACTACCCATTCAACCGATCTGATCTATAGATATTTCTCAGGTCTTTGCAAATGAACATGTCACAAATGAACTCCTGATTTTTTTTAAAATTACTGGAGGCACCCTTGATTCTTTTCCTCACTCTCTACCTTGGGTCCTTCAGTAAATCCTGTCTGCTTTACTTTTGAAATATATCAACAATTCAAACACTTCTCACCATGCCTGCTAGTCTCACACTGGTTCAGCCTCAATCATTTTGCACTTGTAATATTGCAGTGGTTTCCTCATCTGAGATCTTCAGTGAGATATTTTCAAACTCCTCCAACATCTCCCCTTCTTACTAGTGATAAAATGTACTCTCAAAAGAAAAAAAAAAAAAAAACAGATATTGACTTTTGTTTCAAGTCAATTGATTCCAAGACCTGAGATGCAGAATATGGTCTCTAGAAATGATCAGCCCTAACAGTGATCCCCACTAGTCCCCAACAGTTTTGAGAAGTTGCTGATAAAGGAGTGTGAGGAGAACCCTGCCCCCCAAAAATGTATAAATCTCTAGGTCCATAACATCTTGCCGTTAAAAAGAGAGAAAGAAGACATAGGGAGGAATTTTAGCACACTCTGTCATTTCTTTTCTCTACTTTCAAGGAAAAAATATAAATTGCCAAATAAACTCAGTATCTGTAATATTTCTAATGGAATATCCCTCAAAGTTTTCTCCATATCTCTGTCTCTCAAAAAGCATCCTCTAACAACCTGTACTCTCACCTGTTCACATAAATTACTTTTTATTTAGAACACAATCACGTTCTCCCAAATGACAAGAGCAAAAGTCAAACTATCATATTAATAAACTTTTTTTATATAAATTTATTTATTTATTTATTTTTGGCTGCGCGGGGTCTTCGTTGCTGCACACAGGCTTTCTCTAGTTGCGGCAAGCGGGGGCCACTCTTCGTTGAGGTGCATGGGCCTCTCACTGTGGTAGCCTCTCCTGTTGCAGAGCACGGGCTCCAGGTGCATGGCCCTCAGCAGTTGCGGCATGCAGGCTTAGTAGTTGTGGCTTGCAGGTTTTAGAGCGCAGGCTCAATAGTTGTGGTCCACGGGCTTAGTTGCTCCGTGGCATGTGGTATCATCCTGGACCAGGGCTCGAACCCACATCCCCTGCACTGCAGGCGGATTACTAACCACTGCACCACCAGAGCAGTCCCGTGCACAGGCTCCAGACGCACAGGCTCAGCGGCCATGGCTCACGGGCCTAGCTGCTCCACGGCATGTGGGATCTTCCCGGACCAGGGCACGAACCCATGTCCCCTGCATGGGCAGGCGGACTCTCAACCACTGCCCCACCAAGGAAGCCCCCCCATTAGTAAACTTTTGACAAATTATTGAAAGATAAAAACATGCTTTCACCCTGTCACAATAAAAGGCCACTTTCTTTATGAGGGTTGGGTTGAAAACTTTCAAGTGTGCTGAAGAGCTGAAATTGGTTAGCATTTCTTTGCATAATTTGGAGTTCAGCAAAAACTTATGTTAACAAGATGACATTTCATATGAGAAAAATATTACAATATGCAAATATTTTAAGACAAGGAACACTCATTTTTATTATTAGCAAATGTATTGTTAGAAAATATCTGATTTCTTTCATATGATGACATTATACTGCAAGTACATATTTTATAAGGTAATCATCTTAATCCCAGGTGAAATAAATTTATGATCAACTGCATGATTACATTATATTTGCGAACAGTGAGAAGTCATGAGTCACAATGCAAATGTAGCCTAAATAAGCACATCTAACAAACTTTCCTTAGCAATATCCTTCTTTTATATGTTGTACATAAATATACACATTTACTATGTATCCAAGAATCTCAGTACACAAACCTGTATTCCACAAGATTAATGTGTAAAACTAATTGTGGTTTCTAATAGCTTTGTATGGGAACTAATTCACAATAAAATAAGTCAAGGTAAGCACACTGTATGTCTCTTTCCTAGCACAGTGGATTAATTACCTTTGCACTGCACCCTATTTATAACAGCATTAGGAGGAATGAAATATTTTGAGAGAAATAAAAATTGTCCCAAAGAAGGCAGTCATGTCAGTATTTAATTTCTCTAGGGTGTAAAAGTAGAACCCAAATAAAAAGTAATCCATCTCCTTAAATATCTTTAATATATTGTGCCCTTGATTATTAAGCCTTGAAACTTGTTCATATTTACTTAAGGCTGACTGGGCAGAAGCATTTTCTTTTCAACATCATGGCTTTTTTTTTTTTTTTAACTACTCTGCTCCACATTATTTTAAATAAGAGCTGGTATAATTAACACCATTGTGTTTTGGAGACCTCAAGTATTTTAGCATAATAAAACATTTCATCAGCACTAAAGGCAAGACCATGTCCTCACCAACTGACAGGTTAACTTCTTTCAGAAATAATCCAAAAAGAAATTTCTTTATGAAATTAAATTAAGAAATATGTTGGTGTACAATTTAAAACACTCTGAAAGATGACTTTTTTCAAATTAAAAATAAAAATTATATATATATTTCAGTTAAACCAGGTGAGGATTTCATATTTTATTTCATATTTCATCTAGTAATTTATAATTTCTAGATTAATTTTAATTTTAATTGAGTACCCTATATTCCTTTGTCATAATAGATACTATGCATTCGTTTGTACAAATATTGTTACCAGAATAGCATTCTTACAAACATTCTTGCATTATTTTGGGTCAACTATGGCATAGCTAATTAGTTCTTCTCTAATATACAGAATAATGACATGTTATTTAATACCAATTTAAAATATAATTAAAATATTCAAAGTAGCTCTAAACTTAGATATTATCACCATACTAAATAATTACTGAAATGTGTAATAATGTAGTTAAAACTTACTGTTAGCTTAGTTTGTATTTTAATATTGCCTCTTTAATCATGAATGCTACAAATTGTTCATGACAATTCGTATCTTACGTATTTCTAATTTATATCATTCATTTACAGTGGCTCATACCAAAGGAAACAACATTGGTTTTTCAGATTTTTTAAAATATCAGCATGATTTTTGCTGAAAATATGAGTATCTAGTAAGAGTAAGTTACTTAATGAAGGTATTATCATCTCTCTTATTTGGGCCAGCACATTCCCTACCACAAGCACGTGCTGCACCCCACTCAGTACTGGGAATGCATTTTCATTGTGATTGACAATAGTCACATATAGACTTTACTACGAATGTATTCACTAGGTTTTCACAGTGTCAAGATGCACAATCAAACACAGAAACTTTAATTAGTATTCTGGAACTAAGCAGATGTAAATTTCAACTGCTAAAAAACAACAGGGCAAACTCAACCCCTTCTCATCTTTCTGGTCTAATACCATCCTCACTCTGTATCCTCTGTGGGTAGCTGAAGCAGATCTAATTATCTCACCACTCACTCCACCATAGCTGAAAGCAGAAAAAAAGGGCATGATACAGCTTATTTGTCCTCATGTGCTTCACTCTTTAAATCAGAGAACAAAATCTTCCGCCAAAGCACAGCTACAAAGTTCCACTTTTGTCTCATTGACCAGAAGTATTCATAACCTTTTCTAGCCCAATGATTAACAAAAGGGAACACAATTGTAATGACATGCCTGGAGTAGGCACTTGGCTGCAGAAACAAAATCATAGTTCTGAAAACTAAATGAGAATGGAGAAAGGACTGCTTGGTGGGGTTCTAAAAGGATCTGCCACATGCATCTCCATTAGTGTTCAAATGGTGCCAGTCCAAATGTTGTACTGATTTAATTTGAAAACTGTTATGAAATGTTGGACTCATTACTGAGAAATATTATTTCAAAGAAAGCTAAAAAAAAATAGCTCCACATTTAGTAGCACTTATTTTAGACACTTATTAAATTTAAGTTTCTGGAAGAAAGTAAATATAGCCACTATGTGCAAATCAAATGATTATTTGGAAAATCTAAAGGCAAAAATATATGGTGAACACCATAAGCACTGATGGAAAAGAAAACCACAGATATTTCTTTATGTCTTTGGTTGTACAAACTACAAATTTTCTCTGAATAATGAAGATAAAAAGGGAAATTATTTGAAGCTTAGGGGGTCATAGCTTAGCACCGCAGAAGGAAATGGCATTAATAGAGCAGGTCAAAAGTTGTGGCTGATGAAAGCAAATAAAGTTTCTCTTATCCAGACTGTGCCACAGTGGGATATTGACCTAAACAAATAGACTGCTAGTTTTCTCTCCACACACACACACACAAAATCCAAGTAAAACCCTGTGGGGTTATTCAAGATCAGCAAAGAATTGCAATTCAGGGTCTGCAATGATGGTGCAACACTAGCAAATCCCCCTGCAACAATGAGAGAAGAATTCTTTGAAAGAAAGGGAAAGGAAGTTGGGAGTGCTGGAGTGAACTATTGGAGGAACTGAGAGTTTGAAGTGCAGTGGCTTTTCATTGGTGGAATTGAGTCAGTCTCTCATTGGCTGAGCTCTTGCCAGGCAATAAGAGGAAGTCATTCTTCTTCAGGATCTGCTGTCCTCATAGGGTGTGGGACCTTCCCCTTCTGGTCTCCCAACATTATTTATTTATTTGAATTTTTGAATTTTATTTTATTTTTTTTAATACAGAATGTTCTTATTACTTATCCATTTTATACATATTAGTGTATATATATCAATCCCAATCTCCCAATTCATCACACAACCACCCGACTTTATTTTAATTGAAGTTTGTTTATTGATTTTTTACCAGGACAGGGCTAACCATTTTCAATTCTTGCACAGCATCCCGCAGAGGCAGCAAGAGGGCATTTATTAACCTTGGAGTGGATCATGTGTCAGTGAGGAAAAGAAGATTTTAATGACATTCCCACCAACATTATCTATTGTACAAAGAGGTCATTCTCACAGAAAAATTAGGCTTCTCTTAGAAAAAAGAAAGGGAAGAGATGAAGCACAGAAAAAAATATCATGTTCACTAAGAGAAATGTAATATTGCCTGCCATATCAGTAAGCAAATGATGCCATGGTCATCAGAGATTGCAGCCACTGCCGCCATGGTGAGCTGGTGAGACCTGAGGGAACTCAGGAAGTAAACAAAGAATACCTGCCATCCAGCAACCATCAGACTGCAGCCACTCTCTACGGTGAGCCCTGAAGAAACTCAGGATGTGAAAACACAGGATACTTGGCCTCAGATAGCTGAGGTGCATATCAAAGGAATGATTTCAGTGAGCCCAGACTCTTACATCTTCCCATACATAGAAAAGTGCTAAATTCCTTAACTGGAGATATCTACTTTTGTTTTATTAACAGTAATCTTTTATTCCACCTACCTGCCCTTTGTTGCAAAAACGCCTATATATCCTGGCACCTCCCTCACCTCCTCAGAGCAGTTCTCTCAGGGTTACTTAAGATTCTGCCCCCTGGGTTTGAAGTCCTAAAAATTTCCACTGAATAAAACATGACTCTCAAACTTAGGTTGTGAATATTTTTTTAGTCAACAATGATATTCCAGTTTTTGTTGTCGTGAACCAAGGTTTGTGTGTGTGTGTGTGTGTGTGGTACGCGGGCCTCTCACTGTTGTGGCCTCTCCCGTTGCGGAGCACAGGCTCTGGACGCGCAGGTTCAGTGGCCATGGCTCACGGGCCTAGCCGCTCCACGGCATGTGGGATCTTCCTGGACCGGGGCACGAACCCGTGTCCCCTGCATCGGCAGGCGGACTCTCAACCACTGTGCCACCAAGGAAGCCCTGAACCAAGGTTTTAATTGTAGTTTTAGGATTTAGATTTAAGTCATCATACAGGCATTTGTTTTCTTAGTATTTTATAGGGATAAGATTATTTTTAATTATGGATAGCAAAAAAAAAAAGCAGAGGATATATTCAAAGTAGAGATGTTTAATTATATTTACTTGGGAAGACTCTGACACATTGCTCAAATTAAATACAGACTACAGTGAAAACTGTTATTTCTGGCCCTTGAGAATTTCATAGCATTATAATGCCAAACTCCTAAGGTAAAGAATAAGAATCTAAATTCTGTTGAAAAAAAGAAAAAGATAGTCCAAAGCAAGGGATAATGCAGGCAAACATACCTCTGCATAAGCAATTAAAGCACTGTGTGGATTTCCTAGTCATACGTCATTCCTCTGTGTGCTTGTAATGCCTAGACACGTAGAAGTTCCATTTATGAAACATTATATTTTTGTGTGTTTGCATTTGTTTACAAAAACTGGTATTTGCATAAATGTTTTTTTTTTCTTAGCAAGACCCACTATAAACTTTTATTTCAAGTATCCCTCTAACATTTATCATTTTGAAATTGGTTAATTGTTGCTTTTTATTCTAGGATGGCTTCCACTAACCTGGCACAGGACTTTTAAGAATTCCAGTAGTAAATGAATCACACTTCTTCATATGGAAAAGTCTTTGTTAAGGACAAGTCTACATGGGCTGAAAGAGCAACTTAAATCTGGGTTGGAAACATTAAATATTGCCCATTCACACCTGGAACAGTGAACAACCAACTAATGTAAGTGGGAAAGGTTAATGGTATCTCTAGCTCAGAGCTGTAACTTCTGGAGCCAGATTTCCTGATTTAGAATCCTTCCTGGCATCACAACTTGCAAGATCACTTGTGTGATCTTAGGTTGACCACTTAATCTCATTAATCCACAACTGTCTTAACTCCAAAAGGGGGATAAAAATAACACCTGTGTTATGAGTTATGAAGGTTGTTATTTAATTCATGTAATGTTACTCAACACAATGCAAGTAAGACAGTTCTAGCACTGTAAATTCTTAATAAATATTAGCTACTTTTATTATCTCTTGAAGAGGGCTCATTCTAAATATACCTAATTCTAAGGATTTTCTTTCCTTATTAAGTTATTAAGGAGTGCAACAATAAAAATGACAGTTATAAATTAGGTGCTCTGGAGCTATACTTCCTGGGATCTGCCACTAACCAGGTATGTGACCTCACATTGGTTACTCAGCCTCTCTAAGCCTCAGTCTTCTTTTATGTAAAACAGGGTAAATAAAAGTGAGTGCTTAACTTGCAGAGTTGTGTGAGGTATACAGAATCAACATATTTAAAGCACTTGGTAAGCAGTTTACAGTATACATATTATCATCGTGATACTATATTTTTAATGAAAAAATATATCTATTTTGTAATTTTAAATAATTCATTGTCATTGTCAGAAAGTACTGTGCATGTGTGTGTGTGTATATATATATATATATATATGCTTTTCATGAATTTTGAATTATTTTTTCTCCTGAGAGAAAAATAGTCATCTGAAAATATTTGTTGTATTCTTTCAAGAAAAAGAAAACAACATAGGTCTTTGTACAACTTTGACCTAACCTTGATTTTGGACTATGTTGTACAGGAGAGTGGCGAGATTAAAATGAGTCAATTAACTTAAAAAAGATGACAACTTCTGGGGAAAATATCTTCTCTCTCAACACAAAGTTCTGTAGAAACAAATTATACAAAAGAATAATACTTATTAAAAATTAAAAGCTTCCAGCATAAACTACGATAATATATAAAAGCATGTAAGTTCATAGCACAGAAATAAAAATGAAGAATAGGGTTAAAATAAAAGTTATTAAAATTCCTTTCTCCAGAGAGATGCAACAAAATAACAGGCAGAAGCAAGTAAGAAGGGAAATAGCTGAAACAACAAATAATAGGCAGCCAGCAATTTACATGAGAAAGCTAGATGGAAAAGAGCCACAGTAGAGAAAATAAAAGAAATATTATAAAGGTGTGTATTTTAAATACAGAACATATTTAAACAACATCTTGAGAAATAATTCAAAATGATATTTAATGCTGTAACAAATTTTGGAAAGGCAATCATAGTACATTGCATGCCAGCTTATTAATATTTAATAAATATATTAGTTTGAATTAAATGTTTTACTTAAAATTTGGCAATATTTTGGATCTTTGACAAATATTGTAATGTTGGTGAACATTACATATGAAGGCTATAAGGCAATTATGTATGATTGCTACAGAAAGTTACAATTAGAAATGGAATTTTCCAACATTAGCCGAAGATGCATTTCAGTTCCTATTCCTTATGAGATTCTTGATAGATGTGGGGAAGAGAGGGAAAGCATTTAGTTTTGTTGTATGTGGAGGTACACCAGCTCCCTTCATTATAATGAAATGTCAATCCTAGAGCTATTTCCACCAGGGAAATGGCTTCATACTCATTTATAATAGCAGCAGGGAACTCAAGTGTGGCCATTGAGACACATGCCACTGTTTCAGTGAGAAACAGAATACAACAATAAGATGTGCCATCCTGACAAAACAACTGCTCCCTACTGAATTTTTAAAGAAGGTATAGATTTAATTTCCTTGGGGAAGGACATTATCTCCCTAAGAGGGACATTCTAACCTGCAACAATGCAGAAATTTATGGAAAGCCAAAATTTAAAATTCAAGACATGCTATTTCAATGGGTTAAACCAGAAAATACACAATAGGCAGCTTGTTTTAAGCTGCTTCTACTTAGAGCTTGAATGATCAAGGAAATTTCACCTAACTTTTAAAATTTCATAGCACATTTTTTTTCACAGTGTTGAAGATCTAAGTTCACATTCAATTGAGCAAAAATTTTTGAATAAAAATCACCTTTGAATTTTCCTAATTCATGCTTTTTTACGATAACTTTTAGCTTTGCAAATTGTATAGTGTTTTTTAATGTCATATGGATTTTCTCGTGGGTCTCTTTGCTGCATGAGTATATTTTATTTCTTATTTCCAATGGTACATTTTTTTCTCCTGACAAATACATCCTATGCAACATAACAAAGTTAAATTTCAATAGACACCCCCAACATTTAAGAAATACACAGTTAAAAGTGGTTGAGGATGTTTTAAATAACTATTGATTGAAACAGCAGAAAAACAAGTTCTGATTTGAACTGTACTTTTTGATATTCATTGTCTATCTACCTATCCATCAAAATTAAAGACAATAACTTATATAACTATGTTAATTAGCAAGCAAAGGCAAATTTTCAGGCACTGGTAGTATGTTAAATGACAGTTTCAAACACTGAGAATAAAACACCCATTGAAGAGCCTGTGGAAATTTTCTTTAGACAAAGTTTAGACTTTAGAGAAAGTTCTACATTCTACATATTCCAAGAAAGAAGAGGAGAAACAGATAGAGAGGAACAAAGAATGACAGACAAGGGAGAGACAGAAAAACAATCTATTTTTCAGGTTATTAGAGATTTCCCTTAAGAAATACAGTGTACTTGTAATTATACAGATTTCCTCTGACACATGGTAACACACAGTGAAATAAAAGAGGCAACCAACTGATAGATTAAAGAGATGTTTATGTAAGAAGCCTTCTATATATTTTATATACTAGATCTTAATAGAAGATATTAGATTATAGCTATTGATACCAATGACAGGAAAACGAGGAGAGAGGGGTGCAAGGCCTGCTGGTAAGTGGATGTGCTGGGCTGTCCCATGCAGCTAGGGATTAAAGTGGACTATCAGCTGCAGGGGACCTGGCACCACACCAAGAGCAGAGTAGGCCTGGCTGCAAGGGGAGGAACCAAACTTCAAGGTCAACAGGAACTGGCTTCCCTGAGATGCCGCCCAACTGTGTACTGTGGTGAGGACTGTGAAGATCTGCGTCCCTACAGCGGGTCTGGGACAGGATCTTCCTGCCTGGAGAAAAGACGGTCTGCAGGACTGGAATAGTACCCTCTTCTGGAGGGCCTCTGATTGTTTTGTCTCTGTGCAATATAGACTAGATTGATTATTTGGGGGACGACAACTGCCAGAGAGAGATGTCCTAGCCGCACTTGGAGTGGAAGGCATCTGAATCTTCACCCGCTCAGTTACATTTTATCATAGAAACCACGAAAGATAGCTAGGAATGGCCATGGAGGAAATTCAATCTGTAATAAAGAGATGTCAAATCCCACAAGAGCAAGACATTAAGGGAGATTTTGGCCTTATTTCAGTTAGGAGGTCAATGATGCATAGATGAAGGCACATACACTGACTATTAGAAATCATTCAAAATGAAATGAAACTAATGACACTGTGTACCATTGAGGCATTAAGGATAAAAGGTTTAGCTATTCTTCAGCCATATATTAACAAGTTGGATTCACAAGGCAAATATACATTATTTAGGTGCTTATTGAATAAAAGTAATGATTCAGGTGTGGAAGCCTTTATTATTCAAAATATCAAAATCTAATTGATGTTTTATTAAAGAGAACATATAATAACAATGGTTTACAGGACCACAGTTGATTTCCTTTCTAGATTTGGTTCTCTTTCTTCCAGAGGGTATGGAAACAGATCTACTGCAAAACTCAGAGAAGACTATGGCTTCATTAAATGTATTGAGGTATTTGATTACCAAAAATGATGAAAATGAAAATCAAACTGGATTATAGACAGAACTCAGGAAAATTTGAGAATATTTTCTTAAAGTCACTCCAAACAGGACTTAATATGTTAAAAGCACATTATGAAGCAGAAATTAAAAACAGCCAAGAAAATAACTAAGAAGTCCAGAAGTGTAATGATCTTTTTCTATAACCTTAGGTGGAGAGAAGATCTCTGCTATGACTCCTGAAATACAGTTTAAGGTCTTATGTTCAACTCTTTCACACTTGATTGAATTGAAAGTGTTCTGGCTTGAGTAGAAGACCAGATTGATATGAAAAACAAAATTTATCTCTGAAGAAAATATTGGGACAAAGTAGTTTCCACAGCCCAAATAAAAACTAGTAGAACACTATAAATTCCATTATGACTTATTTAACACCTTTATATATTTTTCTGTTACTGCTAGAAAAATAAATTTTTCTAGCTGCAGAAAATACTAGAAAGTTACTAGAAAAATACTAGAAAAGTTACTAGAAAAATAAATTTTTCTAGTAACTGCAGTTACTGCAGTTACTGCTAGAAAAATAAATATGTTTTTAAATGTATTTTTTAAATGAGAAAAAATAATACAGCTGAGTCTTGAATATTGAACTATGTTACACATACCAAAAACTTTCACTCTAGAGAAATAGGCTCGTGATTGGAAACTGCCAACTATAATACATGGATTAGTCTTTCAATCAATAATTGTACATTATGTTCAAGTAAATGATTTTGGTTATTTGCATGGGAATAAATCAATAAGTTCACATAACTATTCAAACTGATAATAAGTAGTTAATAATCATATATGAACCTATTTTTAAAATAACAATTCTCACTTTAACAGATTCTTCTCAATCATGCCCATTACTTTTCAAGCAATAGGACATTAGCCAAATATACATAACTGTTAGTACTATGAAGGGTAGCAGGATGTCCGACCCTGAAATATACCTCTTTGGTTTAAGGATTATTTTGAACTGATTGTTTTGAGAAACATCAGACACAAGATGGAGATGTGTACAGAGTAGCAGTTATCCTTTTGTAAAGGAAATTTACGTTTATAGAAGATGTGTCCATTTCTAAGGGTGTGGCCCTCTCTGTACCAGGAAGAGAAAGAAAATCCTAAATCACAAGAGAATCTGATTAACAGAGAAGGAACAGACTTAAATCTCCATTACAAATCCTACCCTTGTGTAGCTTACTTTTCCTGGTAACACCCCCGCCTCAGTAACTGGCCTCCCCCACGCCCTTCCCTCTTGTGTCTTTAGCTGAAGATGGTATTTAAGCTGGTGACTTATGTCACATGAAATAGTTACTCATTTTGGGATATGACCATCCTCTTGAGCACCAGTTTTCCTACAACAATTTGTGTATGTTGTTTTCTCCATAAGTGCAAGCTGACTTAGGTTTAGATTTGTGAACATGGGCCAGGCCACTGGGGTGGCCTCCTTTTTGGGGTCCTTATATACAAATTATATATATATATAAACCTTACTATGTTATCTATATCTATATCTAAGTCTATATCTATCTATCTATCTATCTATCTATCTATCTATCTATCTATATCTTACCATATAATGGTTACTTAGGTTTTAAGAAAAAATGAATGTTAATATGGCAGATAATTCTTTAGAGGTAATAATAGGACTTATTCATATAATTTATTTTTTTTCTTTTAAAAAGCAAATATAGTTTATATCACACCAAACAAGTAATTGTATTCATAGTTTAACTATATCTACTTTGTGAGGGACCCCTCATGAATTGCATCAAAATGAAATTCAAACATCTAACCACTCTTTTTTTCTCATGTTGGATATATATCAAGTAAAATTTTAAGTATGATGTTTCCTTTCCCTCTGTGAATTTTTACACTATGTGCATGTGTATGTTTAAATCTTCTTCATTCAAGGGGGTTCTGCTTTTAGTGTAAAGGTCTTGTGAAGTGCAATTATAATGTATGGTAATGTTGATGTGTATTATTTATAATGTTGGTCTTGTATCACACAATTGTGTCAGCTTTACTTGAATACTAAAGAGACATGCATTGAAAATAATTGAAATGATAATATTTCCATTTAAAATGCTTTTCCATTGACTCTGCCACTCTATGTATTTACAAATTTTAGAAGAAATAATATAAACTATTTAAAAATATCCAATAGCATTTTAAAATATGAAAATCTGTCTACAGTTACCTAACATACTTCTTTTGCTTAATAGTGATACACTAAAATTTTATGATATAATTCTCTATAATTATGTGTAAAGTTAAAAGCACTGTGTGGGTTGTTCAAGAATATATTACAAGCATATAATAAAATGCTGACACTGAATACAACCTATGCATTGTGTATTTTGAATTTTTAGTGCAACAGCATTTGCATATGAGCAATGAAAATAATCAACTTAATTTGCCCTCCTAGAGAGCATGGAAGTGGCTTTGATTAGCCTATTGAAAATTTGTGTTGTTCCCCTTGAGTTTAGATTCAGGGGGTAGAATTGCCAACATGATGCAACTCAGTAGGGATGCAGGGTGTCAAGGCAATGCTAAAGTTGACTATATTAAAAACAAAGGGGAAGGTCATTGACTAGGAATAAACAAGTTGTTTATGCCACAGCTGTCTCTGTCTTCTTTAAATAATGTGTCCATGCTACTATGTTACAATCATAAATGCATGCATACATTTCACCCCTCGTTGTTTATTTAGTTTTTTGCAAATGAGCTTTCAAAGAATTAAAATAAACAATGTCCAGTGCTCAAATAGGGCTGCATCTGTTCTCACCAGCCAGGATGGAAAATCTCATAATTCATGGAACATTGGGTAGAATACTTAAGAAGTTCTTATCTAAGTAGTAGAGAATAATGAGCTTTAGAATGTGGACTGCACTGAATTGGTCTAAAAACAGAAAAAATAATAATACCAACAAAAATCAATGTATTCCAAGTAAATTAATTGAATCTACTACCCCCACAAAAGCTCAGAAGTTCTTAAGATATTAAAAAATAGCCATCACACATCAAGATAAAATTCACAATGTCTTGCACCTAGTCAAAGATTACAAGGTAGGCAAAGAATCATGAAAACATAAACCTTAATGAGAATATTCAATTAATGAAAATACAACCATAGACACATACGTTGTAATTTGCAAAGACAGTAAAATGGTTATTATAACTATGAGGGACAGAGTAAAGGGACAAATTAGGTAATTAAATAGCTAATCCCATTAGGGTATTGTAAGTAAAGAAAAAAAGTATGGGAGACCCCTGTAAATTAATGATCACTCAAGAAAGCAGGTTTACTTAACCACAAAACCAAGCAGGCTTGCCTAGCGACAAAACCATGTGACAGAAACACGAGACATGCCCCAAGACAATAAAACAATGGTGGCATGAGACCCACATCCTGCCCAGTGAGCTCAGTAAGTTAATGATTCCCTAGGATATGCTCTCTGCACACATAAAAAAACAATAATTTATGGAAAGGGGCTCATTGTACAGAGACCTGAAATAATTTTTGCAGTCCTGGCTTGACCATGTAGGGACAAAAAAACTCCCCTGCCCAGCCTGGAGGAGGAGCTGATGATGAAAGCATGATATCTATTGAAGAATGAAGAAGAAAGTGATCTTTTCCCCCTCCCCACTTTTCCTTTGATTATAAAACTGTAGCTCACTAATTTCTTGGGTGCAGTACTCTCTTGCCCACCTGCTTGTAAGCCTCACAAGCATCCTATTCTAATAAATCACATCTCATCTACCACTTTGCCTCTCACTGAATTCTTTCTGCACTGAGACACAAAGGACCAGGCTCCTTGGAGCCCCCCACGAAATGACACCTATCAGTTTCATAACTATTGTCCATGGGTTCAAAATTGTGTATAAATATATATATACACAAATACATTATGTTTTAATACACATACACACAGATAAATAAAAACTAATTACATATATGTTAGTATACATGTTTATTGCATAAACATGAACTTCCTGTCTTTGTCCACTGAATGGGTCTGGAAACAGTGATGACACAGTAACAATGAACACACCCAAAACTTATAACTTAGTTTTTAAATACCATTCTATAATAAAAGCAATCAGGGCTCTGATTTTAGGGATTGGACAGGGACTATACAAGATCAGTCTTGATCATCTGATAGTTCTAGAAAGAAAGGAAGTGCTCTCAAAATAAAATGAAAGGGACACATCAAAGGGATATGGTGTAAAACTGAAAGAGTTCTCAGTGGACAAAGTTAGAACAATTTGTGCAATTATATTAATAGCAGTATTGGATTATAATTCAAAGAATACAAAAAATATACATGAATCCACATTGGTATAAATAAATAACTGAATAAAAATTTGGAAAAAGAAACAAATCATTACAGAAGATATCTGTATTAGTTTGCTAGAGCTGTCCTTATAAAGTACCACATATGGGGTAGATTAAACAATAGAACTTTATTTTCTTACAATTTTGGAGGCTAAAAGACTGAGATCAAGGTGTGTTTGTTGTTGCCCAAATCATATAATCCTAGTGTAATCATAAGAAAACAGCTCATAAACACAAGTTTAGAGACATTCTATAAAATACATGATGAGTCTTCAATTCTCTTAAAGTCATGAAAAATAAGAAAAGAGTGAATCCACAACAGATGAAAGAGACTGAGGAAACATGCATACCAGATACAGTATGGTATCATGAATTAGATCCTGAAACAAAAAAACTACATTAATGAAAAAAACTGGTGAAATATGAATAGATTCAGTACTTTAGATAATGCTATTAGCTATCTCAGTGTCAACACATAGATCATAGTTAATGTTAGTTTAGGGAAAGTTGAGTAACAGGAATATGGGAACACTGTGCATTGTCTTTGCAACTTTCAATAAATCTAAAATTGTTCAAACAAATTCGTTTAAACATATTGTAATGAGATGCCTCACATAAACAGCAGAAAGGCTTAAAATGAAAGAATGATATTACTAAAGGTTGGCAAGCACGTAGAGCAACTGGAACTCCCCTTCACTATGGGTAGTAGTACATGCTGGTACAACCAGTTATTAAAACAATTTCTGCTCAAGCTCAATCTATGCACACACTCTACATTAGCAATTTCAACATGAGATTAGAATCCAATAAAAATGCACAATTATTTACATTAAGACATAAAAATGTTCATAGCATTTAGAAATGGCAGCACAGATTGGACACAAAATTGTTCATGAGAAAATGGAAGTAAACATGAAAATACCATAAATATAAGAAAATGGAAGTTAACATCAGCTTATATTAAAGGGACAGAAAGGAAAAGAGTAATGATTTGATGGTGATATTCATGAGTCTTTTGGGGTACAGGAAATTTTCTATTTTTTGACTTGAATATCTTTATGTGAGTGTGTACATTTTGTCAAATATGTGTATGATTTTTGCATATTCTGTATTGTGCATGAATATAAAACCTTTATTTCCAAAGAAATGTATGAATAGAACTAATAGTGTCTCATCTGCCTTCCTGATATGTTTTTTTTAAATTGAGGTATGATTGACGTATAACATTATTTTAGTTTCAGGTTTACAACTTAATGATTCCATATCTGTATACACTGTGAAATGATCACTGCAATAAGTCTAGTTCCCCCATCACCATATAAAATTACAAAATATGCAACATATCATTATTGACTATAGTCACCATGCTATACATTACATTCTTATAACTTATTACTTTTTGACTAGAACTTTATACCACTGACCCTCTTCACTCATTTTGCTTATCCCCTAACCCCCTCTTCTCTGATAAATGCAATCTGTTCTCTGTATCTGTGAGTTCTGTTCTGTTTGTTTGCTTTGATATTTTTAGATTCCACATATAGTGAGATCATGCGGTATTTGTCTTTTGCTTTCTGACTTATCTCACTTAGCATAATACCCTCCAGGTCCATCCACATTGTCACAAATGGCAAGATTTCATTCCCTTTTATGGATGAGTAGTATTCCTGTGTGTGTGTGTGTAAATATTCCTTGTTCTCTTGGTTGGAAGTTTTTGCTTTTGGCACTTAGGAGACATCATGCCTTTCTGTTCTGTCCTTCAAAGTTTCTAAGCAGTACTGAAAAGTATACTTTTTGCCTCTTTAATGTTTCTTTTGTGTGTGTGTGTGTGTGTGTGTGTGTGTGTGTGTGTGTGTGACTTAACTTCTTTCCTATTCAATATGTTTATGTGAATATTTTAATGAAGCAAACTGATTATATTGCTTTATTTCTGTCAGCATAAGTTTGAACAGAATATTCATTTTCATAAACTAAGGTATAATTTTTAAAAGTGATTTAACTAAATGATGATAACTTTAAGACTTCTGGATGTCAACATAAAGAAACGTTAGCATGACATTGGTAACCATGGTTTTCAGAGTTAGACCCTGTCATTTTATGCCACAGTATTTGTTAAATATTTTAACAATTTTAATACTAAAATCTAAATTTTAAACTTCATTATATCAATGCAAATGTAGTTCTGCAAAAAGAAAAAAAACTTTTTGGAAAGTGATCTGAAATTGGAGATTAGTTTATTCTCTCAAAAATGATTGTTTCCCTCAGTGGAATATTTTAGCTAATTCCCTTTTTATAGCAATTTCAGACCACTAAGATTTGCGGGAACCTAAATCTACTACAAGCAAGGGTTGCTATATGTTTAATATAGTGAAAATGCATCAAAGAAAAACATATTCTTCAACTTTTGTGGCAATGCGTATGTGTATAAAAATGTTTATGGTTTATGTACATATACATACACACATATATACATTCATATGCCAGATATATATTAGATATATCTGATATATATCTGATATGATAATTATATATATGTATGTGTCCATATATATATATATAAATGTATTTCAAGGAGATGTGAATATATATGAACAATTCATACCTCCTTGAAATACATTTATAAAGATAAGTAGATGGATTTCAAGTTATGTGTTAAATCTTTTTTTATGTTTTAAATCTTAATCAGTTCAGTGATGAGAACTCTCTAGAAAAATGTTAATAATCCTTAGTAAGTATGAGCAAAATAAAATATTTAAGTAAAAGAAAATTTAATTATGTTTTTAAATATGACACAATCAGTCATGCCAGAGAATAAATAAACCTCCCCCAAACTTCTTTAATCAAATTTTCTTAGACCACAAATACCACACAACATTGAAGACAGAATACTGAAATTAAAAAGTATAAATACTAATTTAGGTGGGGTGAATTAATAAAGACAGCTATGCATAAATAAAATTTAAAACTTTAATAAAGAGCTAAAACTTTCATTTTTAATCAATTTTTTTATATTTAACCTTTTTTAAGCAAAGAGGCTATATTAAATTTGCAGTTTTTAAGACTGAAGAAGGGGGATTTCCTAAATACATAGTTTAAATTTTGGAACTAATCATAGGCAGAAAACATTATGACTAATACTGACTCACAGAAAGGAAAGTCTTTGAAAAGATTGTAAATGTAGTGGTTATCACATTCTACATAATTTTCTAGAATAAACTTTTTAATTGCCTTATTTATAGGCCTAGCCATCTGGAGTGATGGTAAGAGAAGAGGGGGTACCCCAAGTTTCAGGTCACCTAGCTTATGGGTGATTAAACAGAATACTAGGTGAATTCATCTCTTCCTAGTACAGGGCTCCTGACTACTGGGGTTTCATTGCAAGCAGAAATTTATACAGGTTGATTTGAAAAGAAAAAAATGTGAATAAAAAGTGATATGATTTATTACAGGTATTAACTTGAATGGTCAGTAAGAGAAGCAACAAGTCAACTCTAACTAGTAGCAGTCCAGTTACACAGGCTCAATGTTAGTATGTCAGTAATTTAGAATTCTTCAGCATAATGGGGCATTATGTGTTAATTTGATATACAGCCCAGACAAAATATTTGCTGTATTCAGAAATTTATACTCCAAGGATGGTCAGCTAGCATTCAATTAAAAAGTCACTCTCTTGGAGTTGGCTACCGAAGTGCTTCATCTATCTTATATATGACCAGCTCCATTAACTTACTAATTTATGAAATAAGATATTTATAAAACAAAAATGGGTTTCCATTAGTAACAAATGGCTTTAGTGGTTAGCCTTAAAGAGTAATACCTTCAGGTTGGTCCCTAAATTGTCTGATCTCTAAAAGATGTTAAACCAAACTTGGTGCCTACAATCAATATGGTGACAGTCACCTGCAGTAAAATGGCTTGAGGTATTTTGGTTTTATAATTTTTCTTTTTCCGGGATATCCTAAAGGACAGAGAAAGAGAGATTCTCCAAGTACATAGAAAAAATTGGAGCATGCATGTCTAAAACCATGGCAGATTTGGGGTTATTTTAGCCTAGTAGCAAGATGTAACAAAATAGCTAATCTTCAGTATTTTCTAAATATTGGTGACTGCCAAGATCTAGCAAAGAAATATACTTGTGGAGAAATAAAAATAGTGACTTACTTATATTCAGAAAAGTCAACTCAATCCTTCTATACATATTAACCATTATTTTCCCTTTATATATATATATATATATATATATATATATATATATATATATTTAACATATTTATTGGAGTATAATTGCTTTACAATGGTGTGTTAGTTTCTGCTGTATAACAAAGTGAATCAGCTATGCATATACATATATCCACATATCTCCTTCCTCTTGCATCTCCCTCCCACCCTCCCTATCCCACCTCTCTAGGTGGTCACAAAGCACTGAGCTGATCTCCCTGTGCTATGCAGCTGCTTCCCACTAGCTATTTTACATTTAGTAGTATGTATAAGTCCATGCCACTCTCTCACTTCATCCCAACTTACCCTTCCCCCTCCCCGTGTCCTCAAGTCCATTCTCTACGTCTACATCTTTATTCCTGTCCTGCCCCTCAGTTCTTCATAACCATTATTATTATTATTATTTTTAGATTCCATATACATGTGTTAGCATACGGTATTTATTTTTCTCTTTCTGACTTACTTCACTGTGTGTGTGTATGTGTATGTACTTTTCTAACATTTCTTAGAACATTTCCCTGCTTTCATTATTGTTTACATCAATGGATATTAGACATCTTTTATTTCATTAAATTGACATTGCCATAAAGTGAGAATCATTATTTCGATTGAAATAATGAAACCATTCCACAGTGACTCTATTTCTTCTTCTGATGACATTCTTTTTACCCAAGATTAGATCTCTCTACAATGCCCTATGGATGGCTATTGATTCTCCTGTGCTACAAACTAAACCCATGGAAAAATTTCTCTCCTCCTACACAATTGCTCTTCTTTAAAGCAACACTTCCTACTCAATGTCCTCTTACCTCTCACATGTCTTTCTAAATGCTTAGGTCTCTACAAAAAAAAACAAAAAATAAAGTCCATTTGTCATTCTCTCCATAATGCTACAAAAGGAAATGATCCCTGTTATTTAATTCTTCATTAATAAACTACATTAAAAAAATGACCAACTCTTTCTTCTACTGGATCACTGCAATTATTAAGTCAGTGCTTGGGTGTTGGACACACCCAAAGCAAAATAACTAATCTGTATTTTCCTCAAGATGCAGAGACTCTCTTGTTGCATTTTGAATGACCGTCTATCATGTTCCATTTAAATTGTCCTAAAATCTCTCATTAAAGATCACTATTTCAACTTCTCTAAAAATGATGGAACAGGATCTTAATCATACATTCTTCAAACCTGTAATCAGAATACTGTTGCATCTTTCCTTACATCCTCTTTGGGCTCTGTAATCCACTGGAGTTC
Source organism: Tursiops truncatus (assembly GCF_011762595.2). Lineage (NCBI taxonomy): Eukaryota > Metazoa > Chordata > Mammalia > Artiodactyla > Delphinidae > Tursiops > Tursiops truncatus. The sequence continues at coordinate 122,727,263 of NC_047037.1, forward strand.
CTTTTGCTCAGATATTCATATCCATATCCACACATTTAAAATATGTGATATTTCACAGCACTGTCAACCTCTGTTCAACTGGTGCTCCCAAATCTGATGCAGTTGTTCTCCAGGCAAAACCAAGCTAAGTCATACCAAGTCAGTTGAAAAAGCATTACAAAGCCAAATACAATGATCAGAAAATGTGTTATTCAACCTTACATATATAACTATATAAGATATAAGTATATAAGTATAAGTTATATATATACATATATATGTATATGTATATATATATATATATATATATGTATTTAGTTTGGAGCATTTAAAAATTTACTGTTGAGATAGGCATGCTGACACCTCTAATTTAATTTTTATTTTTTTTTCAATTTGTCGCTGTAGTTTTTGATCAAACTATTGTGATGGTATTTTGTTTTATGCATGCAAATACTTGATTGCTTTTTGTGGATGATGACATTTATTATTGTCCCATTTTAAGGCATTGGGCATTAAAATCTTATGTTGCTTCTGTTTTGAATATGTTCATATTTTATTTTTAAAAGTTTTCTCTATTTCATTGTTTAATTTCGGGTCACTTTTTTTGTTTTATCCCTTATAATAACTACAGAGCTTATTTTTAAATACTAATCTGAGATTTAGTTTCCTTTATTATCTAAATATTACTATTGATATTTATTGGAATAGCATATATCTGGTCTTTTTTACCAACCTCTAACTTTGTGTTTTTGTAGTTAGGCTCATCTGTTAAATTTCTGTTTTTGTTTGTATCACCTCTTTGTCACTAAATAAGATTAAATGGGTAAATCAAGTTGGTCAGATCATGGTATCTTACTCTCCTTAGCTAAAGTGATTTTTTGCTCCTAAGATTAAGATATATGAATCAAGTCATTCCAATTGCGGTTCTTAAAGGGACAATTTCACACTTGTTTTCTTATTTAAAAATATGTGCAAATGAACAGAAGGACTAGTAGATTTATAGTTTCATCCTTATGGAAACAGCTAATCTTAGGAAATTGAAGTGTCCATTCAAAGAGAAGCTGAGATGAGTATAAAGAAAGGGGAAACTTACAGTGATTGTAGTCTATATTCAGACTCAATCACTATCTCTCCTTCTCCTCCTCTTTCTTCTTTTTCTCCTTTCAGTAGATTTCAACCTTGGCTGCACATGGAAATCACCAGGATCCCACTCTCAGAGATTCTGATTAAAATATCTGCTGTAGCTTGGATATGGGAATCTTTTACAGCTTCACAGGTAATTCCATGTACAACCAAGGTTGACAGACACTATTTATGTGCACACTGAGTCAACATACTTGCTCCCTTTCCCCCATGTCATAAAAAACAAACAAAAACAACAACAACAAAAAAGATTATCAGGCTTTTTTTTTCTCTTTCCTTGTTTTACCTACTGTGTTGGCTGAAATCATCTGAAGTGTCAGTTTCAGAATTTTTGTTATTATGTTTTTACTTTCTTAGTTCTAATTTTTCAACAAATAAATACAACCAGAAACTGTTTCTTCCATTATGTATTTATTATATTTTTAAATTAATTTGATTCATTTGTGTCTTATCATTCTAAATTGTGAGTTTTTATTTCAGAAGATTTCCCTTGAATTATAGAGTGGTCATTTTCTGTTTTTGGCTGCCCAATATCTCTATATTTTCCTGGCTAGGAAGACAGCAGTAATTTTCTTCTGGGGACTATTCTTCTTACATCACATACCTTCTTCCTTATCTTTCAATCCTCCCTAACCTAAAGGATAGGCATATAAACTAGACTATTTCAATGAAACTACAACTAAAATTTGTATTTCAAGCAGAGTGAAGCTTTAAAAAAAAATTAGAAGAATTTCTTAGAAGAATTTCTTCAGAAATACTTGGAGCATTTAGGAAGATTTTAGTTTTGAAATTGCCTGAAATGCAAGAAAACCCATATTCGTGTTACAGATTAAAAAAAAAAAAACTTGCAGTCTCTTATAATCAAGAAACATCTAATTATGTGTCTACACAATGGCCTACATATAAAAGTTCCTACATAGCAGCTTAATCTGTAATACCCAGAAAATAGAAATGCCCCCAAATACCTATCAACTGGAAATAGATAAATAAATGGGTATGTAATAGGATATTACTCAGCAAGAGAAAGGAATGAACTATTAATACATGTAACAACATAGTTGAATTACAAAAGCATTAAGTTAAGGAAGCCATACACAAAAAAATACATATTGTATGGCCCTCTTTAATTGAAATACTAGAAAAGGCAAAAATAAAGTCATAAAGATACAGATCAGAGTTGCCAGAGTCCAAGGGTTGGGGAAGAGGGTACTGACTGCAGCAAGAGGGATTGAGAAATCTTTGAGGTGTGCAGTAGGAAAACACACAGGTTATAATACTTAAAAGATCATGGTAGGGCTTCCCTGGTGGCACAGTGGTTGAGAGTCTGCCTGCCGATGCAGGGGACACGTGTTCGTGCCCCGGTCCGGGAAGAACCCACATGCCGCGGAGCGGCTGCGCCCGTAAGCCATGGCCGCTGAGCCTGCGCGTTCGGAGCCTGTGCTCTGCAACGGGAGAGGCCACAACAGTGAGAGGCCCACGTACCGCAAACAAAACAAAAAGATCATGGTGAATAAATGCTTCTGAAGATACTGGAAAAGTTGAAAGAAAAGAGTATCAACTCAAATAATTAATATGCTTGCTTCAAGGCATTGAATATAATGAAGTATCTTTCTATGCCTGAGCCGAATTATTGTCTCACTGCTTTTTAATGAATGGTAAGATGGAGATGATGATGATGATGACAATCAGAAATTAACTATGTTTGTTGATAAACTTCATCAACTGAATTTAGAACCTAATAAATTCTTGTAAGTGAAAAGTATCCCCTTAAATGTGAAAGAGTAACATCTGAACCATTGATTTGGCCATATCTCAGAGGTTGTGAAATACACGGATGGATCACCTACTGTCCATGGCCAGATTAGGCCTACAGCCTGTTTTTGTGTGGTCAGTGAGCTAATAATTGTACATTTTTAGAAAGTCATAAAAAGAAACATTGAAGAATATGAGACAGGAACTATATGTAGCCCACAACATATAAAATAGTTACCACTTGACAATTTACAAAAACTTTGCCTATCCAAGTACTAACAGCAGCCCTGGAAACAATTTCTATTGAGTCTTCCTTGCCAAGGTGAGATAGATTCTCCTCATTCTCCTCATTCTAACACACTTAAGTGCCAAGCCTGTAACCACAGTCTGAACTCAACATTACTCATGGGGTAGAAGGCAGACAGAGTTGAAATAACAAAATATGTATCCAGAAAGAATTGGTAGAATTTGTTGATTTATATCATCACAATTATTAGGAATTTTTTTTGATTTCTTGTCAAGGAAGAAAATGCTAACTGTCGATACAGATATTAAATACATAGCCATATAAATGTATTGGGGCTGGCCAAAAAAGTTCGTTCGGGTTTGGCCATACTATTGTATGGCCAAACCCGAACGAACTTTTTGGCCAACCCTACACACACACACACACACACACACACACACACACACACACACACACACACACACACACACATACACATACACACACACACACACACACACACACACACACAATGAAACATAGTATGTACCTGTGTTTGGTGTACTAGCTGGTGCAAGGAGTGAAAATACTAAATCTGGAGTTTGCCAAGGTCCATAAACATTCATTTAAGCCAGGAAAATATGTTGAAGTTATGGTAAATGAAATGGAGTCTCTGATCTTAAACAGGAGTGGGAGGGAGTTTGCGGAACCAAAGTGATAGCATTATTTAACTCACAGCTTCTGCAAGAAAAAGTCTTAAATTCCACAATGATCTATGTTGACTTGACTTCCCTTTTTAGGCTCTAGAAAGGGGTTAGCAAGGGAAATGGCTCTACATACTATCATCATCAGTTGAAGTAAAGGACTCAAGGATTTACTATTAATTCCAACAAATCACAAAAGTCACAGCACCAGTATGTTGATGTAATAGTTATTACTATTAGGTAAATTCGTTGAGTCAATGTGTGTCAAAACATTGGATTCACTTATACTTCACTGCAACAACATCTTCAAAGGCATATGCTTTTCTTCTTTTATTTTTGAATTTTATTTTATTTTTTTATACAGCAGGTTCTTATTAGATATTTATTTTATACACATTAGAGTATAGATGTCAATTCCAATCTCCCAATTCATCCCACCACCACCCCCACCCTCGCTTTCCCCCCTTGGTGCCCATACATTTGTTCTCTACATCTGTGTCTCTATTTCTGTCTTGCAAACTGGTTCATCTGTATCATTTTTTTGATTCCACATATATGCATTAATATATGATATTTGTTTTCTCCTGACTTACTTCACTCTGTATGACAGTCTCTAGGTCCATCCACATCTCTACAAATGACCCAATTTTGTTCCTTTTTATGGCTGGGTAATATTCCATTGTATATATGTATCACATCTTCTTTACCCATTCGTCTGTTGAAGGACATTTAGGTTGATTCCATGCCCTGGCTATTGTAAATAGTGCTGAAATGAACATTGGGGTGCCTGTGTCTTTTTGTATTTTGCTTTTCTCTGGGTATATGCCCAGTAGTGGGATTGTTGGGTCATACGGTAATTCTATTTTCAGTTTTTTAAGGAACCTCCATACTGTTCTCTATATTGGCTGTATCAATTTACATTCCCACCAACAGTGCAAGAGGGTTCCCTTTTCTCCATACCCTCTCCAGGATTTGTTGTTTGTAGATTTTCTGATGATGGCCATTTGGAAGGGTATGAGTTAATACCTTATTGTAGGTTTGATTTGCATTTCTCTAATAATTAGTGATGTTGAGCAGCTTTCCATGTGCCTCTTGGCCAACTGTATGTCGTCTTTGGAGAAATGTCTACTTAGATCATCAGCTCATTTTTCGATTGGGTTGTTTGTTTTTTTAATACTGTGCTGCATGAGCTGTATATATTTTGGAGGTTAATCCTTTGTCCATTGATTTGTTTGCAAATATATTCTCCCATTCTGAGGGTTGTTTTTTCATCTTGTTTATAGTCTCCTTTGCTGTGCAAAAACTTGTAAGTTTCATTAGGTCTCATTGGCTTATTTTTGTTTCTATTTCCATTACTCTATGAGGTAGGTCAAAAAAGATCTTACTGGGCTTCCCTGGTGGTGCAGTGGTTGAGAGTCCGCCTGCCGATGCAGGGGACATTAGTTCATGCCCCAGTCGGGTAAGATCCCACATGCCGTGGAGCAGCTGGGCCCGTAAGCCATGGCCACTGAGACTGCACGTCTGGAGCCTGTGCTCTGCAATGGGAGAGGCCACAACAGTGAGAGGCCCATGTACTGCAAAAAAAAAAAAAAAAAGGTCTTGCTGTGATTTATGTCAAACGGTATTCTTCCTACGTTTTCCTTTAAGAGTTTTTTAGTGTCCAGTCTTACATTTAAGTCTTTCATCCATTTAGAGTTTATTTTTGTGTACGGTGTTAAGGAGTGTTCTAGTTTCATTTTTTACATGTAGCTATCCAGTTTTTCCAGCACCACTGATTGAAGAGACTGCCTTTTCTCCACTGAATAGCCTTGCCTCCATTGTCATAGATTAGTTGACCATAGGTGTGTGAGTTTATCTCTGGCCTTTCTGTTTTGTTCCATTGATCTATACTATATTTCTGTTTTTGTACCTGTACCATATTGTCTTGATTACTGTAGCTTTGTAGTATAGACTGAAGCCAGAGAATCTGATTCCTCCAGCTCCATTTTTTTCCCTCAAGATCGCTTTGGCTATTTGGGGTCTTTTCTGTCTCCATACAAATTTTAAGATTGCTTTATCTACTTCTGTAAAAAGTTCCATTGGTAATTTGATCAGCATTGCATTGAAGCTGTAGACTGCATTGGGTAGAATAGTCATTTTCACAATATTTATTCTTCCAATCCAAGAACATGGTATATCTCTCCATCTGTTTGTGCCACATTTGATTTCTTTCATCAGTGTCTTAGTGTTGTCTGAGTACAGGTCTTTTACCTCTTTAGGTAGGTTTATTCCTAGGTATTTTATTCCAGTTGTTGCAATGGTGAATGGGATTGTTTCCTTAATTTCTCTTGCTGGTCTGTCATTATTAGTGTATAGGAATGTAAGAGATTTCTGTGCATTCGTTTTTTATACTGCAACTTTACTAAATCCATTGATTAGCTCTAGTAGTTTTCTGGTGGCATCTTTAGGATTCTCTATGTATAGTATCATGTCACCTGCAAACAGTGACAGTTTTACTTCTTCTTTTCAAATTTGTATTCCTTTTATTTCTTTCTCTTCTCTGATTGCTGTGGCTAGGACTTCCCAAACTATGTTGAATAAGAGTGATGAGAGTGGACAACCTTGTCTTGTTCTTGAGCTTAGAGGAAATGCTTTCAGTTTTTCACCATACAAAATGATGTTTGCTGTGGGTTTGTCATATATGGCCTTTATTATGTTGAGGTAGACACCCTCTATGCCCACTTTCTGAAGAGTTTTTATCATAAAGCGGTGTTGAATTTTGTCAAAAGTTTTTTCTGCTTCTATTGAGATGATCATATGGTTTTTATCCTTCAATTTTTAATATGGTTCATCACATTGATTGATTTGCATATATTGAAGAATCCTTGCATTCCTGGGATAAACCCTGCTTGATCATGGTATATGATCCTTTTAATATGTTGTTGGATTCTGTTTGTTATTGTTTTGTTCAGGATTTTTGTATCTATGTTCATCAGTGATATTGGCCTGTAGTTTTCTTTCTTTGTGACATCTTTGTCTGGTTTTGGTATCAGGGTGATGGTGGCCTCATAGAATGAGTTTGGGAGTGCTCCTCCCTCTGCTATATTCTGGAAGAGTTTGAGAAGGATAGGTGTTAGCTCTTCTCTAAATGTTTGATAGAATTTGCCTGTGAAGCCACCTGGTCCTGGGATTTGCTTGTTGGAAGATTTTTAATCACAGTCTCAATTTCAGTGCTTGTGATTGGTCTGTTTATATTTTCTATTTCTTCCTGGTTCAGTCTCAGAAGGTTGTGCTTTTCTAAGAATTTGTCCATTTCTTCCAGGTTGTTCATCTTATTGGCATAGAGTTGCTTGTAGTAGTCTCATGATGCTTTGTATTTCTGTGGTGCCTGCTGTAATTTCTCATTTGTCAATTCTAATTTTATTGATTTGAGTTTTCTCCCTCTTTTTCTTGATGAGTCTGTCTAAAGGTTTATAAATTTTGTTTGTCTTCTCAAAGAACCAGCTTTTAATTTTATTGATCTTTGGTATTGTTTTCTTTGTTTCTGGTTCATTTATTTCTGCTGTGAACTTTATGATTTCTTTCCTTCTACTAACTTTGGGTTTTGTTTGTTCTTCTTTCTGGTTCCTTTAGGTGAAGGTTAGATTGTTTACTTGAGATTTTTCTTGTTTCTTGAGGTAGGATTGTAGTGCTGTAAACTTCCCTCTTAGAACTGCTTTTGCTGCATCCCATAGATTTTGGATCATGTTTTCATTGTCATTTGTTTCTAAGTAATTTTTAATTTCCTCTTTATTTCTTCAGTGATCTCTTGGTTATTTCCTAATGTATTCTTTAGCCCTCAGGTGTTTGTGTTTTTTATGTTTTTTTCCCTGTAATTGATTTCTAATCTCATAGTGTTGTGGTCAGAAAAGATGCTTGATATGATTTCAGTTTTCTTAAATTTACTGAGGCTCAATTTGTGACCCAAGATGTGATCTATCCTGGAGAATGTTCCCTGCACACTTGAGAGGAAAGTGTAATCTGCTGTTTTCAGATGGAATGTCCTATAAATATCAATTAAATCTATCTGGTATATTGTGTCATTTAAAGCTTGTGTTTCCTTATTAATTTTCAGTCTGGATGACCTGTCCATTGGTGTAAGTGACATATTAAAGTCCCCCACTATTATAATGTTACTGTTGATTTCCTCTTTTATAGCTGTTAGCATTTGCCTTATGTATTGAGGTGCTCCTATGTTGGGTGCATATATATGTATAATTGTTATATCTTCTTCTTGGATTGATCTCTTGATCATTATGTAGTGTCCTTCCTTGTCTCTTGTAACATTCTTTATTTGAAAGTCTATTTTATCTGATATGAGTATTGTTACTCCAGCTTCCTTTTGATTTTCTTTTGTATGGAATATCATTTTCCATCACCTCACTTTCAGTCTGAATGTGTCCCTAGTTCTGAAGTGGGTCTCTTGTAGACAGCATACATATGGGTCTTGTTTTTGTATCCATTCAGTGAGCCTGTGTCTTTTGGTTGGAACATTTAATCCATTCACGTTTAAGGTGATTATTAATATGTATGTTCCTATGACCATTTTCTTAATTGTTCTGTGTTTGTTTTTGTAGGTCCTTTTCTTCTCTTCTGTTTCCCACTTAAAGAATTTCCTTTCTCTTTTCTTGTAGAGCTGGCTTGGTGGGTAGTGCTGAATTCTCTTAGCTTCTGCTTGTCTGTAAAGCTTTTGATTTCTCCATCAAATCTGAATGAGATCACTGCTGGGTAGAGTAATCTTGGTTGTAGGTTCTTCCCTTTCATCACTTTAAATATATCGTGTCACTCCCTTCTGGCTTGTAGAGTTTCTGCTGAGAAATCAGCTGTTAACCTTATGGGAGTTCACTTGTTTTTTTTTTTTGTTTGTTTTGTTTTTTTTGTGGTACATGGGCCTGTCACTGTTGTGGCCTCTCCCGTTGTGGAGCACAGGCTCCGGATGCGCAGGCTCAGCAGCCATGGCTCACGGGTACAGCCACTCCATGGCATGTGGGATCTTCCTGGACTGGGGCACAAACCCGTGTCCCCTGCATCGGCAGGTGGACTCTCAACCACTGCACCACCAAGGAAGCCCTCCCTTGTTGCTTTTAATAAGTCTTGTCTTTAATTTTTGTCAGTTTGATTCCTATATTTCTTGGTGTGCTTCTCCTTGGGTTTATCCTGCCTGGGACTCTCTGTGTTTCCTGGACTTGGGTGGCTCTTTCCTTTGCCATATCAGGGAAGTTTTTGACTATAATCTCTTCAAATATTTTCTCTAGTCCTTTCTCTCTCTCTTCTTCTGGGACCCCTATAATGTGAATGTTGGTGCATTTAATGTTGTCTGAGAAGTCTCTTAGGTTGTCTTTATTTATTTTCATTCTTTTTTTCTTTATTTTGTTCCATGGTAGTGAATTCCACCATTCTATCTTCCAGGTCACTTATCCATTCTTCTGTCTCAGTTTTTCTGCTGTTGATTCCTTCTAGTGTAGTTTTCATTTCAGTTATTGCATTTTTCATCTCTGTTTGTTTGTTCTTTAATTCTTCTAGGTGTTTGTAAACATTTCTTGCATCTTCTCGATCTTTGCCTCCATTCTTTTTCCGAGGTCTTGGATCATCTTCACTATCATTATTCTGAATCCTTTTTCTGGCAGGTTGCCTATCTCCACTTCATTTAGTTGTTTTTCTGGGGTTTTATCTTGTTCCTTCATCTGGTACACAGTCCTCGGCCTTTTCATGTTGTCTATCTTTCTGTGAATGTGTTTTTTGTTCCACAGCCTGCAGGACTTAGTTCTTCTTGCTTTTGCTGTCTGCCCTCTCATGGATGAGGTTATCTAAGAGAATGTGCAAGCTTCCTGAAGGGAGGGAGTGGTGGTGGGTTGAGCTGAGTATTTCTATGGTGGGCAGAATTCAGTAAAACTTTAATTCTCTTGTCTACTGATGGGTAGGGTTGAGTTCCCTCCCTGTTGGTTGTTTGGCCTGAGGCAACCCGGTGCTGGAGGCTACAGGCTCTTTGGTGGAGTTAATGGCAGACTCCAGAAGGGCTTATGCCAAGGAGTACTTCCCAGAACTTCTGCTGCCAGTATCCTTGTCCCCGCAGTGAGACACAGCCACCCCCTGCCTCTGCAGGAGACCCTCCAACACTAGCAGGTAGGTCTGATTCAGTCTCCCTGGGGTCACTGTTCCTTCCCCTGGGTCCCTATGCGCACACTACTTTGTGTGTGCCCTCCAAGATTGGAGTCTCTGTTTCCCCCAGTCCTGTGGAAGTCCTGCAATCAAATCCCACTAGCCTTCAAAGTCTGATTCTCTGGGAATTCCTCCTCCTCTTGCTGGACCCCCAGGTTGGGAAGCCTGACATGGGCTCAGAACCTTTACTCCAGTGGATGGACTTCTGTGGTATAATTGTTCTCCAGTTTGTGAGTCACCCACCCAGCAATTATGTATTTGATTTTATTGTGATTGTGCCCCTCTTACCATCTAATTGTGGCTTCTCCCTTGTCTTTGTATGTGAGGTATCTTTTTTTGGTGAGTTCCAGTGTCTTCTTGTGACTGATTGTTCAGCAGTTAGTTGTGATTCCAGTGCTCTCACAAGAGGGAGTCTGTATTTATTCTAATATATGTTTCTGAACACTAAGGTTCAGTATATTTGCCTTAATTTTTGACCCAAGGCTATGTGCTCATGAGATATTTTTATCCATTATTCAAACTTCCTAAATTATTTCAGAACATTTACTCAGTGGTAATTAAATATATAATGATGTTCACTTGACCCTTTATTATATTTGATTTCATTTGCATGTGGCTTTTAAAAAACATATTGTCCCTAACACAGAAGTAGAATAAAACAGTAGCCTCACTCCTAATATTTGAATGTCCTAGAGCAAGATTAAAAATGGAGGTCTACATATATGTCTATTATTTAAGCAGAGGTAAATAATTTAAACAAAGCTAATACTCTATTAAATAATACAGTTTATATCCTCTACCCAAGTTGACCTTCAAAATTACATAAATGGTCAGATGCAAACTTAGAATTGTTGGCTCCTTTAGAGTTCTAGGCCAGAACCAGGCCTCGTGGATGGCTTTGAAGTGTTCAAGACTTCAGTGGAAGAAGTAACAGTAGATGTGGTAGAAATAGCAAGAGAACTAGAATGAGAAGTTAAGCCTTAAGATGTGATTTAATTGCTGCAATCTCATGATAAAAATTTAACAGACGAGGAGTCGCTTCTTATGGATGAGCAAAGAAAGTGGTTTATTGAGAAAGAACGTACACCTGGTGAAGATGCTTTGAAGATTGTTGAAATGATAATAAATGATTTAGAATATTACATACATTTTGTGATAAAACAGCAGCAGTGTTTGAGAGCATTGAATCCAATTTTGAAAGAAGTCTTACTGTGGATAAAATGCTGTCAAAGAATTGTATACTACAGGGAAATGCTATGCTAGTCTTTCTTTGTTCATGAGTTAATCAATATGGCAAACTTCACTGTTGTCTTATTTTAAGAAGTTGCCATAGCCATTCCAACCTTCTACAAACACCACCCTGATCACTCAGCAGCCATCAACTTTTAAACAAGAACCCCACAAGCAAAAGGATTATGACTTCCTAAAGGCTGAGATGATGATTAGCATTTTTTGGGGGAATAAAGTATTTTTTTAATTAAGATATATCCATTGTTTTATTAGACATAATGGTATTGCACACTTAGTAGACTACAATATAGTGTAAACATAACTTTTGTATGCACTGGGAAACCAAAACTTTTCTATGATTCACTTTATTGCGGTATTTGCTTTATTGTGGTGGTCTAGAAACAAACCCACAATGTCTCTGAGGTATGCCTGTAGTTTCTTAGTGTTGATAGCAAAATACCACATGTCAGGTGGCTGAAAGCAGCAGGAATTTATTATCTCATAATTCTAGAGGTTAAAATCAGAAATCAAGGGGTTGACAGGACTATGCTCTCTCTGAAAGCTCTTGGGAAGAACACTACATGGTCTCTTTTTAGCTTTTGGCTTCTCCTAGTAATCCTTGGCATCCTGAGACTTGTAGCTACATCACTCCCATCTCTGTCTCTACTGTTCTACAACCTTCTTCCCAGTGTGTCTCTTCTCTGTGTCTCTTTTCCTCTTATGTGGACACCAGGTATTGACTTTAGGGCTCACCTTAATCTAGTATGACCCCATCTTAATATAACTAATTACATCTGTGAAGTCTCTATTTCCAAATAAGGTCACTTTGAGTTTCTGGGTAGATGTAAATTTTGAGGTGATACTATTCAACCCAATATATCTGTCTAAGATGCTTCATTTACTTTCTCACACATTTCCTCTAAGAATATGTCCTTAACAAATTCTTAGGGACCACTTCTAAGAAATCTGAAATCTATACTTATACACTATTATACCACTAGTATATAATATACAGTAGCAAAGTATTTGGCACATAACGAAATATGTATATTTAATGCTAAAAAGTACACTTTATCAGGAACATGGGTAACATGTATGTATGGGAAATTGATAAATAAGTGTGAATAGGAATTGGTAAGTATAAGAAGAAAGTACACACTACATTAGGAAGAGTTTTGGAAATTGCTCTCCTATTCTGTTTGGGGAATTATTTTGCAAAAAAAATAATAATTTCTGGAGGGAAATTTGGCTTCATTAACTATTTCAAGCTATTTATTAAGCACCTGTTATCTTCTAAGTGGTCAAGACACATTAGTGAAACAAAACTGACAGAAATCTCTACCCTTAGGAAGCTTACAGTTTGGTGGAAAAGTAATGAATTTATTATATATATATATATATATATTAAACCAGATATGTTCTATTGGTTCTATAAATAACACTTTATAGCTGTTCAAAGACTTATATTTCAAATATGGCAGTACACCAGAATTTGGTTGCCCTTATAATTGCTTCCGGGTATATATGTGGCCTGGAAGAGAAATTTTGAAGTATGTATTACTTGCAATAGAGGTGAAGATGGAAAGAGCAGAAAGCAAGTGTAAAGCTAATAAGTGGAGGGCTGAGATTTGATTAATTATAATCAGGTTACATTGTTCAATTCAAGTAGAACTCCTATAGGCTTAAGCAATTTCCAAGACAGTAAGGAACTCAAAAATAAAATAATATCATATTAAAAACCAGGACAAATTTTCAGTAGATCTATCTTAATTCTTGAAAATTATTTTGTTTATGATTTTGTTTACATTGTTTATAATTGTGTTCCATTATGCTCACTAAAACATTTTCTGTTATGTTTACAAACAATAACGCTAAGTGAAGTTGAGTAAAATGCTGAAATTTTGCCCAAGACAAAACAACCAAAGTCTCTCCAACTCATAAAAAAACGGAATTAAGGAAACAAATCTTAACTGATCATTTGTAAGAATAAAGCTGTAGCTAGCAGAATATGTAGGACAAAAAAAAGGACTCTCCACTCTGGTGACTATAGATATACAATGTAGGTATAAAAAGACAAATCAAATCTTCTCTTACACTAGTTACTGCCATAATGGTAAACAGCAATTTTGAAATGTTGAGTTTAGGCTTTTCTCTACAAATCTTTCTGTAACATATATCCTATTCCTAAGTCTGCTCCTCAAATTCTTTATGTTTTTTAATTCTACAACTCATTTTTCCAACAGTTCATTCCTTTAAAGAATATCAATGGTATTCCTAAATGAAGAAAGAAACTATTATCTGTTATTTTATGTTCAACTCCACCTCATCTGTGTCATGTCAATACAATAATGGACAAAGAGAAAGATAGTATCACTCTTGCAAGTTATTTTTAGCATTTTCAAATTATGACTAAGATAAATTATTCACAGACCCACAAAGACTCATGTTAAACAATTGTGGCAATCTTAGATAACACACCATCTTGTCATTGTGATACTCTGTCAAATAAATGCTTGAAGTTAAACCTTTGACCCTGAGAAGAAGATTTAGGGCAAGGATTATGGAGGAAGGGGCAGTGACTTCAAATTCACTTACTGCTGTGATGTTGGTTTTTATTTTATTTTTTTCTTTATTTGTTTTCCTACTTTATGTCAAAGAAGCAGTACAATGTTAAAACTGTTCTCAATTTCCAAATGGAAAATACTACTCCTTTATGGTAAGAAAACAAACAAAAATGCATTGGTTTCTTATGTTATTGATGTCAAAGATTTTTTTATAAACATCACTGGAATGTTTCAAAAACTTTTGGTCTTACAAAAAATTTGGAAGGTCTGTAACACAAAGAAAACTCAAACAGACCTTCATTTTAATAATATTTTAGTTTCACATTTTAAACAAGTTGCATTATCACAGAAGTCCTCAGGCTAGTAGCTGTTCCTTCATGTCAAAATGTGTATGACTAAAATCAGAAATGGAAAGCAATAAACTCTTTTCTATTTACCTTATTTTATCTGCTCAGTCCTATGCCATTTCAATTCTAGAAGACTGTAGAAGTGTGGAGACAGCACTTTCAGGTACATATATGACTACAAGTTTTATTCTAGTACATCAGCTATATTCCTTTACAAGACCAGATAAATCAGAACCCGTGGATCTATGATAATCATACTATAACACAGAAACCCTCTGAATGCTTAGCCCCTTATTGCCTATCACCTTCTGAGCCTGTCCCTGAATCTTCCACTAGGAGAGAAGAAACATAGGTTGTAGTAAATTGTGAAGTACGTATAATCAACACATTACCTGACCGGAGCATGAAAAGTCATAGACTATCACTGCCTATTCAGCCAGGAGAGTTTTTTGAGATCTTAGGAAGAAGTGGAAAGAGGCTGTTTTTGCTAACCAAACATGAGGGTACACTGATCATGCACTCATGGTTCTTAAGGAAAGCAGACAAGAAAAATAGAAAGCAAAAGCAAAAAAAAAAAAAAAAATTAAGAATGAATTAAAAATCTTTAATTCCAAATGACAGAAAAACAAGTAAATTCTATACTATTAACTACTATCATTTTGGCTAAATGGTAGGCATTTAGGCTTGAGAAAGTAGTCAGCTTAATTGAGGGCAGGTAAAACAAATGGTCCTTGGTAATTCTGTAAAAATGTCATCAGACTGAACAAGTGGTCAATTTTCAGAGGTGACCAATGGCACACCTTTCACTGTGGATTAATGGTTATTGATGACAATAGTAAGAAAAGCAAACATCAAAGAGAAGGCTTGGCTTTGCTTTAAATTACTTTGATTTAAAATTAGGGTGGCATGATTCCATTTCTGCTTATATTTAAATCCATGTTTGAATAGCTTAATAGCAATACAGAGTGCTTTTTAGAAACATAAAACAATATAATGTAGTTGATATATAATCTACTTTTATATTGATATAAATAGATCTAAATACTTGTTTGTGTGTGAACATTTACATAATATGGACATTAAAGGCAAATGCTCATCACCAAATTGTTGAAGGATTATATAAAAGTATATGAATTGCACTGTACAATATGAACCATAATAGCTGACTTTTATTCATTTGTTACATTATCTTTCTTTTGGTAAGATATGGAATATTATGATTCCCTGGAGATAAATGCACATGAATAAATGCACATGAATAAATAAATAAATAAATAAATATGAAGAAACTGTAAAGATCAAAGTTAAAAGTAGCACTGCATGTAGACATTTTGAGTATTTAAGAAAATAAAACATTACTTGATTATTTCAGGCACATGAACCTGAGTAGAATATGCAAATTAATATGTTGATTTTTTAAAGACTAGTAATGATTTTCATAATATATTTTCTTCTGAAAGCAAATAAATACTAAATTTAAAATTTTTACCATTAAGAGAAAATATTGTAATGACATCTGTGTTGGTGGCACATGGGAGCATTTGCACAATCAGATTAAAGGATGATGGAGTGGTATAATTTTTGCCACACTGAAGCATGAATGCAGCCTAATTAACAGAATTGAAACTGTTACACTCGTATTGTATTGCATTTATCTTTTTTCACTTCATTTCCTTATGCTGTTGTGGTCACTAAAGGTTTGTTTCTCCCTGGCATGCTGTAGTATTTCCTGTCCACCTGCTGCATCTTGACTGCTACCTCAGGATGTTGTGAATGCAATTCTCTTTTTTCTCAGAAGCATTCTAATTAAAGTCTATTGTCTAACTGAGATTCTGCTACAAAGAGCAATTGAAAATGCTCTAACCTTCTTGCTCTGAAGAATAGGTGAAAACAATTATAAAAATGCATTTGTCAATTGCCTTTGAGTTATGCATCTGACAATGTTACATACATGGGATTTTAATTTGCTTCATTTATTTTCTGGCTTAATTATTTGCTACCATTTTTCAATATCCATAGAAAATAAACTTACAAGAGGGAGAAATAAATGGAGATTAAGATAAATGTACTTTCCTGCCTTGGTCGTGGCCAATGCTTTATCTCTTTAAATATATCAATTTTTTTTTTCAGGATATCAGCTCAAGTTTGCTTATGCCTTTTACCCCCTTTTTAAAGGATAAAGCAACTGTTTTATTGTGTGGAAATAATATTTTAAGATATTATAACAAAATTGTTTGGGGTTATGAAGCAGCACCAGAGGTACTAAGTTGTAACTCTGGATGTCGTTAAAGTTTGACTAGGACAGGCCACATAATTCTAGACCTTCATTTTTTACATGAATTAGGAGATAGAATGAATACATGACTTTTAAAAACGCATTAATTCTGACATTTCTGTGGTTCCATTCATGTTTTACTCCTTGGCCAGCTGCAATTGCACATGTAGGTTCCTATCGGAACCAAACATATTTCTTTATATCAGTAATTAAAGATATGATAAAGATACTCTAACAAATACAAACAGGGTTTTTTCACTATGCCACTAATTTTATACTAATAAATGTTCTTGAGCCCTAATGAGTGTAAACAATAGTGCTAGCACTTTAGATACTGTGTTTTAATGTGACAATAAAAAGAAAGTCCTTCTTACTCCACAGTATTTTCTTCAAATCCTAAAATGATGAGAAAAATTCAACCTTATATATTTATCTTTTCTGTCTGTAATTTTTCTGGGATAATTTGTTTTATATATGATAAAAATATAAACATTTTTTGTGGAAGGTCACCTTCGAATAAGGGTGGACATAGTTCATTTGCATTATCCTCCATCTACTTGTAAAGCCACATAAGTTTATTTCAACACCTCTCCAGCATGTATACTCTATACCAACATTCTCCAATTGCCTCTTGGTCATCTCATTACTTCATATTCTTGCCACTTGCTCACCATAGAGGAAAGACATACAAATATTTGAAGTTATTTTGAACTGTGTCATTGAATCAAAAAGACATGGACTCTGGCACAACTAAACTGGTTTGAATCTCTAATCTAAGACACAATCTTGATCAATTTAATTATTAAACTTTTCATTTGCTTATCTAGCAAATGGGTAATACTGCCTGCTTCAAAATGTTGTTATGATAATAAAATATTATTTGAAGTAGATGCAGTAAAAGACACCTAAAATTCACTTGAATTTCATAAAATAATTTTGTATACTAGCAATAATATTGTGTGTTATCCTTCTGAATATATTTGTTTCTATTAACTATTGGTACAATGATCTAATGGAATAAAGCACCAGTGGTCACCATTTTCAGTCCATAGTCACTCAGAAATATTTCTTGATTCTTCCTCTTTTCTCAATACCTACTGCCACTGACTTTTATCAGGTTGTTACTATCCTGTACCACAACTACTTTAATAGACTCCTAAAAGGTATCTCTTCATTCTTTTCTGGTATATGCTCTCTTTTAATTTTATAATACTCCATTAGATTTTGATTCTAGTCAGACCTTTCTCAATTTTTGCTCTTTGTAATATAGCTGCTACTGACTGAAGGATAAAGAGTGAATCTCTTTGAAAACATCCTAATCCCATTTTCTGTCACTGTCATGATTCATGTTTCCTATGATTTATTTGTATTAAACTTCTTCTATTTTATCAAACTTAAGATTCATGAAATAAAAGTGCTAGAGGAGAAATATATGAACAGTAAATAAAAAATGATTAAAATAGAGATCTGAGTGGAATACAAAATCAAACTTTGATTTGTATCTTAACAACACGACTTTGAAGTTATATATATATATAATATATATATATATATATATATATAATATATATATATTAGAGTTGGTTTCCAGTTCTGCTTATATGGAGCTTGGAAGTCACCATTTCATCCTAACAATAAGTAAATGTCTGAACAGAATGAAAAATCAACCATTCTTCTTGGATCCACAAGATAAGGGAGCACAGAGGACAAATCACTGACCCCTGGATTGAAAAGACAGGCAATACCGAGAGTCACAACTTACCAGAGCAGAGACTCAGGACTGGAACTTCTGGGGGAACCAGTGCTGTGGCAGGAAAATCGGGACTGGAATTGATAAATCGCTGGAGGCTCAGGGCAGACAGCTTTGAAAGTTAAAAATTACAGGGAGACTCAGTCATGGGGGGCGGAGGAGGCCCACATTACTGTGAAATTTACCACTAGGAGTTCAACCAGGTTCCCACAGTAAACATAAGAGAGAAATCTCCTGTTTCCCCAGGAGAAAAGGAAAAGGAGCCATTTTGAAATATCCCGGAGCAGCGTGTTCTTAATAAGACCTGCCCTCAGGGGAAACTAGTTAACCAGAGTCTAACAGGCTGGGGTTTAATCAGAGCAGGGGTTTCATTAGGGAAAGGGTAATACCCAACACCAGCATACTCTAGCCATCCTGTCCCACTTAAGGAAGAGGAAAAATCCCTGAGAAACACCTGTGAAGTTCAGGGTCCAAAGGAACAGGCTCGCTAAAATACCTAGACCTAATTGTAAGACTATACAACACCCCCTCCCTCCACTTCTCACTGCCAATTCACTAAAGGTCTATTTGCAGCAGCTCCTGTTACCCAATACATCATGTCCAGCTATCAAGAAAAAATAATAAGGCATACATACCAAAGGCAAAAAAAAAAACGCAATTTGAGAAGACAGAGCAAGCATCAGAACCAAACATAGCAGAGAAGTTAGAATTATCAGAAAGTTATCAAGGATGAAAAGGGCATTACATAATGATAAAGGGGTCAATTCTCCAAGAAGACATAATTCTTAATGTGTATCTACTTAACAATAGAGTGTCAAACTCCATGAGTCAAAAACTGATGGATCTGCAAGGAAAAACAGGTGAATTCACTGTCATATTCGGAGGCTTCAATATCCCTCTCTCAGAAATGGACAGATACAACAGGAAGAAAATTAGTAAGGATATAGGTGAATTCAACAACACTATCAGTCAAATAGATATAAGAATGTTACAAACCTATGTGTGCTATTAAGAGAGTAGAATAATGAAATGACTATTGAGAGAAACAGAAATAGAGAAAACTCTTCAAATCATCAAGGAGAAATTAAAATAAATATACATTTCATAAAGTTATCAAAAAACTGGTCAATTTAGGGAAAACATAATCTCAACTTAGTAGTAAGCATATAATAATACCATACAAAAGAATGAAAATTGGATATAGCATTTATTGCATTTAATAAAGGTCTAGAAGGCAGAAGTTATAAAATCAGGTTAAATTGCAAAACCAGGTTATATTTTTACAATGAATAAGTTTGAAACAAAGTGTCTAAGAAAGCCTGGAAAGTAAGGAATGGCACAAATAATCAGAAACTATGAAACAAAGAGAGAGCAGAAACATTAAGAGCAGACTAAATTGGATAAAAGATTAAAGAAATTAAATGTAAAGAAGAACTTCATATAATGTTAAAAGGTACAATTAATGGAAGAAGTATAATTTCAGTATGCAACAAAAACATCACATTAAATAAATAAATTGAAAATTTGACAAAAAGTAATTATAGTTGGAAATATTAACCTATCTTCCCCAGAATGAGACAGATATATATATATATATATATATATATCAAAATAAAAATATGCATTGTAAATCAGCTATACTTCAATAACATAGTTTTTTAATTTTAAAAAATAAAAATGAAGAAAACAATGAACAATTTAATATATAGTAATATTATACACTTTACATTCCATAAGGAGAAAGCTTATATTTTGTCATTTGTCAACAGTACATTTACAAAATCTAACACAGACTTGATCATAAATAAAATCTTAATAATTTCCACAAATAGGAGAACTTAAAAAACATACTGTCTCATTATAGTAATCAAGTTAGAAATAAGTAATATCTATGTGGTCAAAAATTCAAAGATACTTGGAAGAATACAATTCTTAAAAAAAAAAAAAACCTTGATTGTATTAAATTGGAAATTACTATTAAAAAAAAAGGAAATTTCATACCAGTATTTATAAGGAACTACAAAAGTTGTACTTCCATGAAAATTAAATATTCATGATATACATATCTTACAGCATTCCTAAGTTATTAAAAACAATAAGGAATTCTTAAAAAGTATTTAAGCATTTGAAAGGATCTCAATAAGAAGTGAGTGGACAATTATTATAATGTTAGAAATAAGGAGACAAAAAAGAAAAATTGTATTAAGTGACCATATATCCCAAAGCTAATGCTTTCAAAAGACTATGCAATAGATTTTCCTGTTCAAGGAAAATAAAAAGTGAAAACAGAAAAATTGTCCAAGGAACCAGAATCGCAGATGCAGAAAATATAAATAGAATAATAAAATATTAATATTTTCAAGTTTTGGCAGAAATATTTAAATACTTTGAGAGAAATAATTATATATGACTAATTTAAAACTACCACAATTGAACCTGGAGAAACAATATACAAAATTTGAATTGATTAATTACCACAGAAGTGATTGGAAATATGTTTAGAGAGGTATCACTGAAAATGAATTACACAGCTGAGTTTTATCTTACTAGAACATATAATCAATAATCCTTACACTTCTAGGCACTGAAAAACATGGAAGTAATTTAATACAGTTTTATCATTCCATGAAAATTAAAAAAAATTAAATATAAAAACCAAATAAAAATAGTCCATAAAAGGAAAATATAGATCAATTTTACATATATACAATTTTCATATAGTATACAGAAAAATATCTAAAGAATAACTCTTAATGAACAAGCTAATAAAATTAATATGGTATTAGGAAGAGAAATGGAAAGGTAAAAAAGAATGGAAAATCTAGGACTAGATTAATTGCATATCAGAGCAAATATATACAGCTGGTAATTCCATTCAGCTGTAAAAGGATAGATTATATAATTAACTAGATATTTATCTGGAGAAATAAACAAATGGATAACATGGACATCTGCATTAAAATCCTTTTCAAAGGGTACAGTTATATATAAAATACAGAATAAAAATACTACAAATATCTAAGATATTTCATCTCACTATAGTGGTATAGGGGTTGGGGGAAGTTCTTAAATAGAAATCTACAAAGTTAAAAATAAAAAGAATAAAGAAATAAAACTTCTTTGTAGGAAAAATACACCAAAATTAATAGATAAGTATTAATTCTGGGGAAAAAACATGTGTAACAATCTTTAGTTCTTCTAATATATACCTATTTTTAATTGAAAAGTAAAAGATAATCACTTCAAAACAAAAGCGGTCCAAGGAAATGAATAGAAAATGGCCAAAAGCATGTGAAAAAAGTGTTCAAATATTTGCTTATCAGAAAAAATGGATATTAAAGTGACTAAGAGATGTTTATGACTAATGGAAAGGCAAAACATTATGTTTCATTGCTGGCAGGAATATGGGGAACTTGTGCTTCCTTATATTACTGGTGCAGAAAAGGTGATGATTTCTTCCTCCAATAATGTTACAGTGTAAAGAACAAATGCTTTAGGGCCAATACTTGTGATTTTAGAAAATAACTTTGCCTCTCTAAATCTCTCTTTTTGCATGTATATAGGGATGATATAAATAGATAGTTCACTCTATTTCTTTAAGGACTTAAAGACTTATTTCATTTATGCAAATTGTTGTCATAGAGCAGACCAAGCATGTTAAATCAATAAAAGCATAACTGCAACTAAAATTCTGTTTTAAATCAAAGCACTCTGGAAAGGGTGAAAGTCTTCCTTATGAGAATCAGACTCAAAAAGACTTAAACATGTTCCCCTGATAGTTTTATAGGGCTATAAAATCTATAATTGGCTGTATCTAGCCCACCAGTCTATAGCAGATTGGACAGGCAATGCAGTTAGAGGCAAGGAGATTAAGATTAAGGT
This sequence comes from Tursiops truncatus, assembly GCF_011762595.2. Classification (NCBI taxonomy): domain Eukaryota; kingdom Metazoa; phylum Chordata; class Mammalia; order Artiodactyla; family Delphinidae; genus Tursiops; species Tursiops truncatus. The sequence goes on from NC_047037.1 coordinate 122,749,292, forward strand.
GGTTACCAAGAGCAAAGGGTACAGATAGAGGAAAGTCAGTCCATTCATACTGCTATAATAAAATACTTCAGACTGGGTGGCTTGTGAAATTTCTCATAGTTCTGGATGCAAGGAAGCCCATTTCCTAGACAGCTGTCTTTTCATTGTAACCTCACATGGCAGAAATGGCAATGGAGCTCTCTTGATCTTCTTTTATAAGAGCACTAATCTCATTTACGAGGGGCCCACCCTCATGACCTAATCACCTCCAAGGCCCAGACTCCTAATACCATCACTTTGGGGGTTAGGTTTCAACATATGAAATTTGGGGTGACACAAACAGGGAAGGAAAAGATTTCTAAGTTTGCCAGAAATCCACTTGGAAAAACAGAACAAAACAAAACTACTTTATGGCCAAAGTATATTTAAATAATCACTAGTCAAATACATTTTAAAATTCATTCATATTTATTGAATTCCTACCTTATAGTATACATTTTTATCTCATACTCTGCATTTACTTTCTAAATTAATGTCATTTCAATTTCTAATAATGACAATGCATATCATCAATAATTGAGAAGGAATCTAAAAAGAAAAGATATTAAACCTGACTTTTACAACATCTCATTGTTTTTTGTCTATATTTATTGTCATTGGTTCACATGCATTGTTGGAATAAGGTACTCAATCTATTTTCCATTGAACTTCAAGTGCCATCTAAACTTTTTACCATGAAAAAGGCATAATGCTTGAAGATACCGAGCATTTTGATATCATGATCTCAAGAGCATTCAATATGACACTGTCATTAAGACATAATTAAAAACAGCTACTAAATCTCTGGCAAAGAAAGAAAAGTATTCACTTCATCTTTCTAGCATGCCTCAGTAATTCTAGAGAAACAGGACAGATAAACTCATCATTACTACATAGAAAGTTGAATTTTCATATATATATATATAAATGACTATATTTGATTTTATATATAAAATCTACTTTCAATAACCGATATTGGAAAACTATAGTCACATGTTTTCACTCAAAGCATGGCATTTTAAATATATTGTTTTAAATGTGAAAGATATGCCATGTACTAGTAAAGACACACAGACTAAAAATCTAACAATATAGAGAAAATTAGAATATCTCTTGTGATATTATTTGTATCACTCTAGTACAGATTTTTACAAACTAGTAAGCTTTAATAAAATTTTGAGTCAACCCTATTTTACCATAAGTTTGCATATTTGCAATTCACATATGAAGTTTAAGTATAAAGTAGTTTAAATAACTGACTGAATGTTGTACATTAATTTAACTATTTTCCAAAAAATAAAGCTTTGTTCATAAATACATTCACATCATATTTATTTTCTAAATTTATGTATTTCCATTTAGTAGCATCAAATTATTACTTTTAAAATAATGAATAAAAATAAGCATTATTCAGTTACATCTTTAAGGTAAATATATAATTTGACTGAATTTCTCCCTAATTTTTTCTATCCTTATTGGGCAAAATTTGCATTAGCAAATAGTGATATGAATAGAATTATTAACATTTATTGGTCTCTCAGTTCTGCCATTTTCTACTGGATTATGCTGCGTAAGGATTTAAGTTAGCATTTTTCTCAGAATACTTCTGCTATAGTTCCTGAAAATATCTGTGTAGCTGCTCTCTTGCTCATTTATAGCATTAGGACATTGACTTTTGTCTAAGGAAACTTCTTATAATTATAAAATTTGGATTCATGAATTATTTAGTTTTAATTAAATCGTTACATTTTTCTCAATGGTCAGCTACAGAATTAGAATCTGCAAAATATTGACTATAGCTCAGAAGTACTTCCAATAAGGTTTCCATGATGGAACACACTGTTGATTCTATGGAGGAAAATGAACTATTAATTGTTGGCAGCCTAGGTGTAAATTTTCTTTTTTTTTTAAAGAATTTTGAAGATGAAAGACATAAATTAATTCAAATCACCTGGACTAAATTTTGTGATTTTTGTATGGCTGCTAAGGAACCACAACTTTATAGCACTACAAATTATATCTGCATATATATTCTCCTTAAGTTCTCTCACACCTTTGGTTTCTCCAGATTAAAAAGTATGTAATGATTTAGTGAATATAACAATAATAATAATAATTGCTGCCAGTTAATTAGAACCTATTCTGGAGCTTTAACTCTGATAACTATTTTATAACTATATTTTTACTATTAATACAACAATGTTATAAAGTAGATTTAGTGCTAATTGTACAGATGAGTTGGTGACTCTGCAAATCATTAATCTTGAGAAACCAGGTTTTGAATCCAGAATTTAATTTAATATAGTTTTTAGGAAAAGAGTATGGTCTTTCAAAAAAAATAATTTCTATATAACACGTGGTAGGTTTTCTAGCACATAGAAAGGGCTAGGAATGCTCATTACAATTCCATTTATTAATAATACCTTAAGAAAAAGACAGAAAATAAATTGTTGAAATTGTTACTGTGTCCATAGGGGAGAGAACATGACAAAGGTAGTGTTCATGAAAATGTACAAAATAGTACTATTGGAAAAGCGTACCCTCCTGAGAGAAAGTGGGCAGGTCTATTCCTGTGAAATTAGGGCAACACTTAAAGGATATGTTGAGGAGAATGGCCCTTATTAAATATTAAAGTTTTGGAATATGTTTGAAGGAATAAGACCTGATCAGTTTGTCTTTTTAACAAAACCTCCTCAGGTGCTGTATGGGTTGGTCAGAGTTGGTGAAGCAGTGTTTCAAAAACCAGGCAGAAGAGAACAAAAATTTTCTGCATCGTAATCTTGCATTAGTCCTACACATCAAACAATATTAAAATACAGAGAAACACATTTCTCTTCATGGCCTTAATTGATAACATATTAGTTATAACTGGTTTTAAAGACAAAAGAAGGAACTGGTATTTGTCACCTTTTATATACTAGGACCTGCAACAGATCCATAAATGGTGGCCTTTAATTCTAATTTTGAGGGTGCTATTGTTATTCTCATTTTAAGACGAGATAACTAAAAATCAGAGAGGGGTAGGAAATTTTACCGAGTCCAACATTGAAGGATCAAAAAAACAAACCCAGATAGTACCAGAGTAATTCTCTTTCTAATATGATTCAAACACTGAAGAATAGAGTCCCAGTTAACAGATAAAACTGATTTTTTGAATATATATTCATGGACATGACAAGAAATGCACTGAAATTGTTCTCAAATGGCACTCAAACAGGTACTCTACGTAAATGGCATGTATGAATTGGTGTGCATGTACAAGAGGGTGGGTGCATGAGCAGTGGGACATCATATGCATATGAATATTATACTTTTTTCTAGCACATATGAATAGTTTTAATCCAATTCAGAAATGTTATATATGCTATAAGTACACCAGATTTGTATAATTCAAATATCATAATATGTCATTATGCAGTATTATAACATACTGCATAATATCATTAACACTACATTTATATGTGCAAAATACTCTACGTCATGAATGAATACAGAATTTTCTCAAAGGTTTCTCACTGTTTCAAAGAATGTCTGTTATCACTAAAGTGCAAAAAACAAAACAAAACAAAAAAAGCAACAGTAATTCAGTATCCTCATGCTAAACACTCCAGGTACTTAAAAATTTAACAGCTTAGAATTAATGCCTCTAACATAACATGGTCAGCACATAAATATTTAATTCCATTTCTGTAAACTTTCAGAATTAGCATATATTGTGGTGAGAGTTCAATAGCACTGACACATACAGAAGTAAAACCCACTTAGTTCGTTTTAGCCAGTGCTTTGAGCCTCCAAAACTCTTACCAGAACTACTTTATGGGAGGATACCTACCTAGTCATCCTCTTCCTTTAAAATTTTCCTACTCAACTGCTAATGGAGGCAACAAGACATTTTTGTTTGTTTATTTGTTTTTTTAAGTCAAGAAAGTGAGCAAAGAAAAATGAGAAGGGGCAGGAATAATTCCTAAAATGCTTACTCACTCCTTGAACAATCTATCAACTGCATGTACGCTTGGACTCCATGCATGTGCTATAGAGATGGATAGGAAGTCATAATAAGAAATGAGGTTGTCTTCCACTGAATGTTGCTTAGCTAAGTCAGTTCAAATGTCAGTAGACACTGTGTCATGACAATAACCTTACAGATGTCACTGTCTCTTCAGCTCTCTGCAGGCTTTTGGCACTTCAAAATCAGAGGACTCATTTTTCATCTTTGGTTGAGTTTGATTTCACATGAATCTTCAAGAAGTCATTTTAAAGTCCTTTAAATTCCCAGAGTAGAATTAAACATTAGAACTTGGATGATGCCCCAAATATCTTTTACACAGACAGGTGTCAAATATCTAAAACAACACAAGATGCTCATTTGAACGTGAGTAATTTAACAACAAAGGAGAAGTGGAACTAGGATATTATTTTGTGTTCTTTCCTCTGGCTCTTTTGAAATAGAGCATTAAATGCTTGTGCTGATGATATGGGTTTTTGTTGTGACACTTATCAGTCATCTATACTTTACATTTGAATAAAAGCCAAAGCAAACACTGTTAGGGAAAGCTATTTCTTTAAATCATCTAAGAGTAATTTATGCCCCTGAGAAGATACTGTGTCAGCAAAATTGTTACATTTTTGATTAAAAGATGTGTGCAATTGAATAAAGTTTGTAGGTCAGTGAATTGGCTTCAGGATTTCAGGCAGGAAAGAAAACAGATTTGAAACAGCTGAGCATAAAAACTGCAATAACGAAGAGGACAACCATAAGAAAAAAAAATTAGAAGACTAAAACCAAATTGTTTCCTCAAAAATGAAACCTAATGTCAGATGATGATCACACACGCTATATTTCCAATAAAATATGAAATAGCAACTGAGGATTTACATTATAATTGCCACACAGCACTTATTAAGTTGTACCTGGTTCTAGTTCCTAGAAGATCAGAAAAAATATGGGTCTATAATTCTGATTTATTAGCCTGCTTTTAATGAGATGTTCCGAAGTTTATGCAACTATCAGTCCACAGGAAAAGCAGAAGTAATCAAATTCATGATTTTGTTTGTTTTTTAGTGAATAATTTTTAAACTGTTCATAAAAACAATATAAAAATAATTTAGCAATAATAGTTGCAATTTATTGTGTGCTAGACACATTGTTCAATTGTCCCAGCGTAAATGCTGACATAAGAGAGAGAAACTTAACATCAACCAATGTATAGAGAAATTTTAGGTGAATAAATAGGCATTCACTCTGTAGATAAAATAAGTGTAATCAAAATGAGCATTCAAATCTAATATTTTTCTGAGTTTTTTTTAATTTGATGAACCTAAATTTAACTCTAAATTTCTACTTTCCCATCCTGGAATTATGATTATGTCTCAAGGTTTTCCAGTGTGAAAACAAAACAAAACAAAAAAGTCCACTTGTACTCTGTCATCTAAACCCTCTGCTTATCTCTATTTGTATAAATGGCCTTCAGGTTTGAAGTTTGATGATTCTGCTCATTTCAATGCCACTCTCAGAATAGAGGAAGCGTGCTAGCCCACGGTACTCACATATTAAATCTTGACCCACCCTAAGGACCTTTTTTTGTGTTTTTCTTATGACAACTCTTTTCTTCGTGGAAAATAATGTTGCTTTCTAATTTGAAGGATTCTTCAGAATTCCCCTCAATGCCTCATGAAAAAATTTCTCCTCACTTATAACAATACTCTGCTATTTGCTTTCCCTTATTATGTGTTAGAATAAAATCTCTAAAGAGTTTAAGATGTTATAAGAGATATTAGTGCTTTTGACTTTAAAGAGCATTTTCTATGGCAAATAATAAAAATAATAATGCAAAGAACAATACTAACCTCCTAAACTATCTTGGAGATATTGGAGGTATAGCCACTTTAATTCAATGTCATATGTCAAGAATTATTTTGCCATATATGTTGTATGAAAATCATAGGATTGAGTAAAAATCTTTATGAGAAAGGGATTGAGGGATTGAGGGAAAAAATTGAGCTGATTTGCTTTCATATCAGAAGTGCAAAATTGAAGACACTCTGGCCCTTAAATAAGACATTGTCATGATTCTAATAAATAAATATTTGCCAAGTTTCAGCACTGCCTGAAGTTGCATATTTATTAGACAACTCTTAATTAGGCAGTTTTTTAATTTGTACCTTTATGTACTATTCTTACAAATACATTTCACTTACACAATTTATATGCTGGTATTCTTGTTATGTTAGGGCCTGTTATGTGTTTATTTCCACAGAGCTTCTAAAATCACTTACAAAATTTAACTCAGAATAAAATAGAAGGAATTATACATTAAAACATCCTCCCACCCAAACAACAAATTGTTCATAAGAAGCAAATAAATTGTCATTCTCAGTTACCTTAAATGAGCTTTCTGCCATTTTATAATCTTCCTAATAGAAAATCATGTACGCTTTCAAAAATTGTGGCAAATTATAGATGTAAGTGGGCCCTGGACATTGTTTTCCCTCTTATGAGATGACAAAAATTTCATTAACAATGATATTGGCTATTTTAAGTAATTATTGCCTTTCCAATTCGGTTTACACCTATGAGCCCAAGAAATCAAAATTCATGTTACTAGAATCTTCTTTTTCTCCATTACCATAGCAACAGACTACTGAACATGTAAATATGATATACACATTTAATTTGTTCTTGGTCTACAGGTAGTTAACAAAGCAAGATGTACCTACTGAGATTAGCCCACTTTGTCGTTCAATTCATCTCACCAAATAAAATGACAGATTATGGTATTGCTGGGTGAGTAATAATAATTTCATTCCTTTACCTATTCTCATATCGTGTTTAATGAATTCTAAGGTGTATTTTCATGTTAGAAGTATTTAAGGGACAAGAAGTTCACTATGAGGTGACTTTACTTGGAAACTTCATTTACTTGTTTGAATCATTTTACATTAAATAATTTTCTGTATTTTATTTGCTGTCAGATTATGTCATATACATTTATCTCATCAATTCAACTGATCATAAGTATGTTAAACACATAATAATTCTTCCAATCATAGAAGGACCATTAAAGAGAAAGAATATGAAGCAAGGAGCCTTGGTTTCAATACTGGCCCCAACACTTATTAGCTGGATGATTTTTGCAAGTCTCATAACTGCTCTGAGCTGCATCAAGTGTATCACATATAAAAGAGGGACAATAAAACGACTCACCTTAGTGGATTGTTGTGAGAATTAAATAAGATTTTTAAAGAGGTTTAAAAAAAAACTGCCTAATGCAGAGATATCTGTATGTGTATTTATTACCAAAATCAGTAGCTATGAAAAATATTCTCCTAGAGTGTCTAGATTGGAATTTGGTTGTACTTTTTTAGATTTTGCAGGACACAAACATCTCTATCACATTTTTGTTTGTTTGTTTTTATACTCCGTTACAATGTTTAAAACATTCATAGCTCACAGGCATAAAAATGCAGGCCAGATCTGGCCCATGGGCTGTAGTTTGCCAACCCATGGTCTGGATGATAGGAATCCTTGTGGACTACAATATAAAGTAACAGATAGAAGGAAAATTCACATAGACCTAGAGGATAAAGTGCCCTGTTGTTTTCATGTGTTTTTGATTCTTTTTACTGATGAGGACTGAACAGAAAACATTTTCCAGACCAGTTGCTGCATACTGAGTGCCAGATGTTGTGTTAGTGCTAGTAAAAACCCCATAACTGGAAGTAAACTAAGATCAAAGCTTAACTAAGTGATTATATTTGGGGTAGTCCATATCATTCAGCTTCATCTGCATAGTTTTGATTGAGGATATGATGGCGACCACCATCCTTCCATCCTCTCAGTCACCGAGGGTGGACCCAGTATATGAAATGGATTATGATTTCTTTTCCTGATGATACTTCCTCACATCAGGGAACAAATATGAGGGTTCTGTTTTTTACTTAATACATCTATCCTAATTAAGCATTTGAGAACAGAAAACGAACAACATTGGGAACTCAAATATTGGACCAACTGTAAGAGAGTCCTGGGCTAGGACTCCATTCATATCTTCAGCCATAAGACCACACTCTAACTGGGGGTCCATAATAGAATTCATGTTCCTTAGTATCGAGACCCTATACCAATAATCATCAAATGCCCTAGGTATTCAGTCTTCCCCCGTATACAGTTGCTAAGGTGAATTGTTGCCGATTTCTTTGGGAAAGAACTGGGGGAATACTTATATAGTGGTGGTTTGTGGTATTTCTGGGTCTTTTTAAAGGGTATTCTATCTTGCTTTCAATATATGGGCTATGGATCTTAAAATTTGATCAGACGTAGAAACAGGTAAGGACTTGTAATTTTCCATTGTCACAACTGACCTGTTTCTCACTAACTCCTTTTACTTTCCTGTTTGTAAAGTCATTGCCTAGTTTCCTACCCATTTTTCATGGTTAAGACATTATAATTTATTAACCAATGCCATAGACTTGTGTATTGAGTTTCATCATATTAAGGTCACATGGTTCCCACGGTTGTTTTGCTGTCCATGCTGCTGTTTGTGCCCACCTCACATCTAATGGTTAAGGGTCAACACTGCATTTCTGCTTTTTAAAAATCACTCATAACATCACTCAACCTTAATGAGCCTAGTTCTATGGAGATATCTCCCATCATAATCCCTGAGGTAGAGAGGAAATTCACCATGTAGCTGCCCAGTGATGGAGGTTCCATTTCTTACTGTCTTAATGAAGTGTCTGTTGTCTGGGATTTTCTGGTAAATATAACATGTCCAATTCTCTGAGCTTTCAAATCTTTCTACAAAGGAGTTCTGTTATCTCTATCTCATAACATTAGGGCATCATTGAGTGCAACTTTCAAGGAACTATTCAAGAAGTGCATCAAAGAACTGGCTGTATATCAATGTATCATTGATAGACTATTAAATCCTGAATTATAGGAGTTTCCACAACCCCATGTCAGTTAACTTTCCCTTATATAGCCTTATAATCTACTCCCTCTGGGTCAGCATACTTAATATACATTCTCACATGTTTTTCATTGCTCTTATCAGGACATATTATCCTTGGTCTAACAACTCATTTAGGGAGTAAATTATATTCTCCTGGAGCAGGAGAACAGATTTCTCATCAGTTTATACTGAGACCCGACCACAGTTATTTGTCTAGATACAATGAAGACAAGCTGGGGTAGACCCTGAGTAGTACAACCATCATCTAGGGGTATCTACTTCAGTGCGGTCTGCACTGTATGCAGGTAGGTTTAGTAGATGCTGCAAAATAGTTTTTCAAAGTGACTGTAGCAATTTAAACCCCAACCAACAAGCTATGAAGGTATAAAAATTTCATTTATTCTACAACATCACTAACACTTTAATATTTCAAGCATATTGTCAAACATTTCACCCATTATGTTTTGGGACTTGTTGGTTGTATCATGTGTTTGTTTAATTTCAATTTTTCTGATGACTAATGATGTTCTACAAAGTTTAAATACTAATTGGTCACTAAAGTACCTTCTTGTTAAGTAACCATTCAAGATTTGTGTCCATTTATGTGTCATTTTCTAATTGATTGGTAGGCATTCTTTACACAGGATGAGTCTGTTGCCTGATATGATACATACAAGGTCATACTTTTTATCTATCTATCTTCTGCAATATATCTTCTCCAATCATATTCTCTCAGTGGTGTCTTTTAATGCACGTAAGTTATTAATTTTAATACAGCTAATTAATTATGCTGTTCCTTTTATGACTAATTATTTTTACTTCTTGTTTAAGAGATGTTTGCCTACTCTGAGGTCAAGAAGTTCTAGATTTTTTACTAAAAGCTTTACTGTTTTACTTTAAACATTTAGATCTGCAATTTATCTGGAATTATGAGCTTGTGTGTCTGTGTGTGTACACAAATGTGTGCATGCTTGTGTGCAGTTGAAAAGGACAGGCTTTTTTCCATGGTACTGCTTTTGCCATTTTCACAAATCATGTAACCATATATGTTTACATTTTTTTGAACTTTTCATTGTGTTGAACCCTCCAGTTAGTTTATCCTTGTGCCAATATTACGTGTTTTCCAGGAGGAACAGGGCCACACCCTCAGCTTTGGAAAGAATAAGAAAATAAAAGATTGCAGATATACTGAATGATTGACTACATGCTATTTGTATCAAGAGAAAGATTGTACCCACATTATTCTGTTAATTCTCTGTTCTTTGGAAAGAGAGTATGTTTGATGTTGGAGTAGTTAATACGTGAGAATACCACAGATAAAGCAAAACCAAACAAACAAAATTAGAGAGGAATCTGGAACAACAAGGAACTCTGAGACAAGAAAGTACCAATCTTTCAAGGGCATCTGAAAAGGAATTTTTTTTTTCTATGTCTAAACTTTTGGCACCTAAACTTCAGTACCTATACCAATTGAAGTTTGATACTCCCTCTATGAAAAGTACCTCAGTTATATACAACACAATATAAGACTGTATCACTCTGGATTAGGCATTTTGCTATCAAACATGCATATGATATCTTTGTGTGTATGTGTGTGTGTGTGTGTGTAGAGAAAGAGAATGAGAAAGCGGAAGAGAGAAAAACAGAAAGAGAGAGAGGGAGAATGTATTCCAATTTTTAAGGAAACATTTAGCTTTTCATTAAATAAATATTTCACCTTCAAAAGGCAAGTTATTCATTAGCTGTTTTGACTAAACAATATACAGAACCTACCATAGGTTCAAAACTTTTATGAAGATCTTACAAACATAAAAGTCTCTTAAGGTATGGTCCTTATTTTAAGAGACTAAAATAGTTTTGGGAATAAGACTAAGGCATATTTTAATATTAGGAAGCAAATCATTTTGGTGTAAAATAGAATGCTAAGCATAATCTTGCATAGTGTAAGTACAGCAGGACTTGGGGAGAGAGAGGTCACAGGAGGTTAGAATAAATTAATTTTTCTGATAATTTGACATGTGTATTTGAATGTAAGTACTTTATCTGTTAATAGTTTGCCTGCCCTCTCTTTTTTTGTTTTCTTAAGAACTACATTTTGGAAAATGTACTGTATTTAATACAGACTTACTTTAATTTCCTTTTCTTTATAATGTGAGTGGGAGAGACAATAAAAAATGATCTTAAGTATTTGAAAATTTTAAATGGCCTAAAAATTTGGAAATCTCCCACTTTACTTGTTATATTCCTCCAAAACCACTCAAAGGATTGTCTTTTATCTTTTATTTCAGGATTTTAATTCCTGGATGAAGGAAGTAGGAAAATGAATACAATTGAAGTTTAATTATGTCTTTGTATGTGTAATGGTAACTATGATTAGAAAAATTATTACCTCTTAGATCAGAGTTGGAAAGAAATGAAAGCATCTCTCTCCTTAATTCAAGTGTAGACTAACGACTAACTGGACCCCAAAGTATACTTATCGGATGTTGTATGGCTATATAAGGGCAAATAAAATTTCTGGCTGAGTTATGATACAGAACAACCATTTTCATATAATTTGTAACTAAGAAGTTGCTAACTCACTCTTAATTGATCTATTTACACAGTTAATGTAGAAGATTTGTGTTATTAGTATTTATTTTTAAATTATACTGATTGTTCATATTATACTCTTAAAATGTTATCCTTCTTTCTTCAAATATTAAATATTTTGCTATTTAAAACAATAAAAAGGAAAGAAGTCTAGTCTTTTGTCCTGTAGCCCTACATATCTTTTTCGTACACACTGACAATCCTGGTAGGCCAACAATCAAAATCTCCTACAGAAGAAGTGTGTTTTATTCATTACAACCACCCATCACATGTATCACTATGTTTCCTCCTTTTGTCGATGGCTTAAATCAAAATATATATCCTTTCAGAGAAGAAATAACCTCTTTAAATATAATGTCTGCCCATGCAATTCTTTCTCCTCTCACCTTAATAAACTGAGTAAGAACAACATCTTGTTAAATACCATTGGCTGTAACCTCAAAGCCACGTCCTGTTACCCTTTGGTATGTAATAAAATTTTTAAGATGAAATCTACTGTTTAAGTGATCATACCTCCAAAAACAGTCTTACATGAATACATATTCACCTGGAGTTCTCAAAATTACAGAGGAGGTGAAAAACAAATGGTCATTTAACCTCATTATGTCTTTTTCTCTCTTTATACCGTGAAGGATATTTGTGAAATTTACAAATAAGTTTAAGCTGGTTTTACCTCATTTAAACTACTTTCAGTCAGTGTTGCTTAGTGTTTCTTTAGAAACATCACATTCTAATACAGTTTTCATTGATCTGAATACACTTTAATGTTTTGAAATATAGAGTAAACATATTAGGAAACATTGGTCTGAGGCTCCATTTATTTCATTAATTCTAAAATCAGTGTTTCTTTAAGGAATTAGAGATACACTGAAAGTACTGAGAATGTACCGCAATGTTGAAACAAATTAAGAACTAGGCCAAATAATTTAGAAAAACACAGACAAGCGTAGCTGCCTTTTCCTAAGATGGATGCTGAGTCAGTTCCACTAGCTTTCAGTCTCTAGTCATAGATGGCTATTGAGCAAAATTTTAAAATAGGAGCATTTCTACCTATTATCATTTGTATGGAAGTTAGAATATGCCTAGTTTTGTTTTTTTCTCATATATGATCCATAAAGATAATTCATTGTGCTTTAGGTAACTAAAACTTCAGGTAATTAAACTATATGTTTTTTCTTAACAATGGCATTTATATACACCTTAATTAAGCATTTAGAAACAAAGATAAAGCAAAATTTCTGTTAAAAATGAATGTATTCTACATTATAAAATACTAATTATCATATCTAAACTATGATTACTTTTCCAGTTGGAAATGTGTAGTGATTCTAGTGCTCTTGGTCTTCAGGGGTAAGGAGAGAAGGTGGCTGTTTCAGAAATGACATTGGTGCAATTGAAGCATATTCTTTCCAATATGAGAACAATGATGACTTTAAAATTATGTCTCAACCTCAATAACTCATGTTAGTAAGCACAAATGTGAAAATAAGTACCATAAACTCATATATCACGCTATTTCTTCTTACTACTCCCATAACAGAGATACCTTCAGTTTGAACCCTGTTTCATATGCTTTGGAGAAGGCTAGTTTTTCTCAGTCCATGTTTTGAACAAATGACTCCTTTATAGGAATTGTTAGTAAATCATAACCATCGCAAGTTCCCCACTGAACCTACTGAAAAAGACAATTCCGTTTCCTCTGATAGTGCTAGATAAAAATATGATATGCATAAAATCCAGTGTTAGCCTTGTCCAGATATATCAAGACAGCACTGGACAGTAGGTGATTCCAAGGCAAAGAGAAGCAAATTTAACATGAGAGACCAATGATGGCAAAGAGGCTTAGTTACAATCCTGGATCTACCTACACTTGAAAGTAAGAAGGCCCATGGATTATTTTTTCTCTCATTTGCAAACTTATTTAAGATTTATTTATGTAATTTGCATTTTAGTTTGAGTTAGGATTACATGGCTTGTAACCCAAAGAGAGCCATTTACTACAGATAGTGCTAAATGACAAAGGATAGTGCAAGTAACAAACCTTAAAGTACAGAATAAGCTGCGTTAAAGTGGGATCAAGGACAGGGACTGCACACTGCCACCCTTCATTCCCAGAGAAGATATTTAGATTCTTGTTACATGCAATCAAAACAATTTTATAATTTGTGCAACTGCCATACCTTGGCATTCAGACTCACTCAACTAAGACTTTAAAGGATATGGTAGAAAACTGTCTAGGTATTTGTGTGTTACAGCTACTTTTTGTGGTTTTCCACACAATGAGAAGGATAATGTATAGCTGTACAAAGCAGCATTTGGTCAACCAAACAACTACAACAGAGAATGATAAGTGCCATGATAGATGCACACACCTGGTGGGAAATGTCCTTCTCACCATGCCATGGCTGCCACTTGTACCAGCCACTTTACTCTTCAACATGGTAGGACAGACACTAATGTAATTATTATATCAGAGCCTAGGAAATAAAGACTCAAAGAGTCTCTACCTCTTTAAGTAAAAAAAAAAAAAAGAAACCATTAATTATTTCTTTACCTCACAGGGAGAATACAGTTAAATAACTATATAGCAATAACCATGAATACTTAAGTTGAATTTCCTCAGTAAAAAGTAAAATGGTATTGGACTAAGTTCAACCAGAATGAAGGAAATGTCTTTTTTTGGACATATGTATAACTTAACACTTTTGTGAGAATTTTTCAGTGATGTCTTCTCATTGACTGCTGACAGAATGTAACAGTATTAATGAACATAAGAGCTTAGGTCCTTTTGTGAGAAAGTGATGGATGGTCTTATTTCTTTCTGTTTCATTGTTCAGTATATCTCTTTGAGTAAACGCTGAAGACTATAATAAATTCTCATAACATTTCCAGAAACTCTCCTTTATACTGAAGGTTGTTTGCATATGAGCTTGCCAACACTTTCCAATAAAACTCTACTGTTAATGCCAATTAAAGTAAAATTTGCCAAACAGCCTGTCTAGAAGTCAGATTAATGTTAACTATGTCCAGAAATAGATGCTTACTTTGATGCTTAGTTTTTAAAAAGTTAAGTATTACTTTATTAGAAGGAATGCATTCATTGCTTTCATGTTTTATTTTCTCTAAGAGCTTTCAACATAGCAGAAAAAGTACTTTGTTTACTTTTAATGTTAAACGTTCTTTCAGTATCAACTGTGAAAAATGATAAAAGATATCTCATTCTGTTAAAAAACAGAAACAAAACTGTGTACCACTTTATCTCTGCCTCAATATAGATAGATGATAGATAGCTGATAGATAGAAATAGATATAGATTATATAGATATAAATAAAAAAGGATAGATACAGAGATAGATATAAAGGATTGAACAAATTGCAAACTTTGCAAATTGTTACTCCAGAAATGCTTTTCCTATTATAATTTTGTCTGTCAGCAAACCTCAAATCATAAGTCCTTATTACAATAGTAAGTTCTGAGATCACAGTAGGTTTTGAAACTTGACACTGCAAAACCATATAGTTCTGTGATATTGGACAAGTTGTAGAACTTCTGTAAACCTCACTTTCTTCATCTAAATAATAGAAATGTAATGGTTTAATGTGAGGAATAATTGAGATAAATTATTCAAAGCTATTGGAAGAACACTGATTACACAATTTATGTATGTAGGTTACGTTATTACCATTGTGATTATTTTTGTTGTTATTATTGAATATCTATTAGCCTTTCAACCAAAAATCTATATATTCCAAAGATGTGGCTAGTGATTCTCAGTTACTGTAAAACTATTTGTTTACAATTTGATAGATTATTAAAGTCCTATATTGTTCATGGGTTGCACATTCATGTTGCTCTGTGAAATTAAGGTTTAATGTCCATTTGAAGCTTCAATAGTTCAGGGTACGCCTTTATATATAGGCAGTGTAGGATAATATTGAAGACCAGAGATCTGGAGTTTTATAGAATGTAATGGGAGTTCTGACCCTGCTACTGCCTAGTCTTGAGACCTTTGACATGCATTTATCTTTTCTAAATCAAAACTTCCTCAGTATAGTGCAAATGTGTATTTGTGACATACAACTCCTCACAGAATCTATTAATTTCTAAATAAATTTATAATTTTTAAACAAACCTAAAAATTCCTACTAATGAAACAACTTGAAAAATTGGAAATTATAAATGCTTAAAAATAAAGAACACTAATCCCTCACTAGAGACAACCCTAGCTAAAATTATAATTACTTTCTTTTCAGTCCTTCTGTGGATCCTGTGGTTCAGACTCAGAGGCACAGGGCACTTAGGAAAGTTAATGTTTGTATCACACTCTTTTAGAAATGTTATAAATGTTTCATGATAATTAGAACTAATTGTGACAACAATTATTTTTAAGGAAGAGCAAATACAAAAATGCATGTTTGATTTTAATTATACAATTCCTATGTTTGTCTTTCATTTGCCATTAAATATCATATCTAATCTTCTGAGGACTTAAAATTTGTTTATATGAAGAAATTTCATATTGGAATATCATGATAATAAGAAAAATTCTCCAGGTCTAACAAAACATATATTAGTGTCTAGTACAGGCACAAAATAAAAGTTCGATTCAATAAAAACTTAGAAAACGTTGAGAATTATTACCACTTTTTTTCATAAGAGCCCAATTTCAACATAAATGCACTTTCATATTTATTTCATTGATTTTTATGTAATGGATCAGAAGATTTAGGTAAGATTATTATGCTATAGTGTTAGATGTTTCAGTTTGTTTCCGTGTCATGAGTAATAAGCTGTGATAAGCACCTGGGTTTTTTCCATACTTATTGTCGCAGAAGTTATTTTTACTCAAATGCTTAATAAATATGTTCTTTAAATTATGTCCTTGTCTTCCTCTTGCTCTCCCTCCCCAGCAGTCTCCAGGATGACTTTAGGGCCCAAGTGAGTCTGGAATGCTGAAAAAAATCTACTATTGTTACACACCCATTATCTGAAAGATGTAGCAGGTTAAGGTGAGTATAAATTCACTTATTCTCCATCTTTGGAATATTTTAATTTAAAAGGTTCTGAGTTTTCTACATTTTGGGATTTTTACTTAAATTATTCTGTCTTATTTAATTTTAATAACTCAAGACAGTAAAATAATTGTTGGTACTTATTTATAACAATTTTGTTGCAAATGGGACCACACTATTCATATTGGTAGATAGACTAGATAAACAAATAGGTAGATAAACATAGACATATACATATTTTAAAGAATTTCTGCAAATCCCTCACAGGTTAATTTCCCAAAACACTTTGTTTTAAATACTCCAATTTTTAGTGGAAAAATTATAAAAATATAAATTTTGTATATATATATGCTGAAATAAATTGTACAAATAGATAGATATAGATTTATATATCTGGTTTTGGTCAATATTTATGGGTGAAAAACATATATTTAACATACACTTTTGTTAAAATGATGTATAAGAAAAATATCTAGTTATTTTATATATATATATATATATATGAGACCTCTTGAGCGTGAGGGACAACTCGAATTCCTTTTGGCGGCATCTTTGAGCTCCTCGAGTAGACATCATGAGCAAAGCTCACCCTCCCGATTTGAATAAATTTATGGAC
Source organism: Tursiops truncatus (assembly GCF_011762595.2). Lineage (NCBI taxonomy): Eukaryota > Metazoa > Chordata > Mammalia > Artiodactyla > Delphinidae > Tursiops > Tursiops truncatus. The sequence continues at coordinate 122,766,482 of NC_047037.1, forward strand.
AAGAAGTTATCATTAATATTAAATGGTGGCAGACATGTCCAAGGAATATTGAGGGGATTTGATCCCTTTTTGAATCTTGTGATAGATGAATGTGTGGAGATGGCAACTAGTGGGCAACAGAACAATATTGGAATTGTGGTAATACAAGGAAATAGTATCATCATGTTAGAAACCTTGGAAGGAGTATGAACAATGGCTGTCTTCACCAGAGAAATCAACTGCTTCCACGTGACCCCTCTCCACATTTTACTACGATGAAAATTGGGTCGTGTACATTTTCTTACTGAACTTTTTTGCTACATAAACTTCTGTAATAGTCAAAAAAAAAAGAAGAATTTCTGTAGATACCTTGAAAATCAAGGACACATACAGTTCAAAGAACCTTGATTAAAAATAGAGGAAATAGTTTGCCAACTGAAAGAGGTATCACGGAAGTTCAAAAAGTTCAACTTTGAGGAAGTTTACCAAATGAGTTGCAAGGTGTTACATAGAGACATGTATTATTTTGCCAAGGTTGGATTGTGTTGTATTCAGAGTGGAAATACAGTTTCTTAACATAAACAGGTACAGCACAGGTGTTTAGGAAAAAAAAATACTCTTAATGACATAAAAAATGGTAATTATATTTTAGCCATTAGGGGTTATTTATTTTTTTCCTTGTTGCAAGGGCTCCAGAAGTTGGAATCTAGATTAATTCAAGTAATTTTCTTTGCTCTGGAAAACTGTTCATGTAGTTGGCATTTAGTTTTTTCTCACCAATTAAATATTATATGTCTCAAATACAGTTGATTGTGTATATTTGAATTTCAGTTAATTGGTCAATTCTTGCCAGAGGTTTTGCATCTTTTAGTTATTCAGAAGAATAAATTTTCCACAAAGCAGTGCCATAATATATTATATAACTCTTTTACAACTTAACACATTATTTTATATAATTTTTAAAATATTTAAAACAACTCGAATTCATGGGAATTCTTGTAAATGTTGTTTAAAACTTACTATGTTAAGTGAATATACTTATGTCGATTCTGAGCAAGTGGATATTATTTTTATTATGGTCTACAGAGTCCACATCTCTCTTTACAAAATTTCTTAGAATATTCCCCTAGTTATTTATGAAAGGTACAGAAGTTTGTTTTTTAATGATTAAAAAACTTACTGAAAAGATGAAATATATTTATGTACATATTATATACAATAATATAACTTCTTGTCCTTCAACAATATATACGATAAACCCAAATACCTACCATTGGATTTACTACAGTGGTATGCTGGTGCTGGTTATTATTAGCCCTCAAGAGTTTATTATTCAATTTCAGCAAAATTTTACAAGCAGGTTACTAGCTGGAAATAAATCATGGTGGGACTATAACACATACACACAGAAATATGCAAATCCTACAAATCAAGATTCTATTTTTCCCAGACTGCCAATTTTTAAACATTTACCACCTCACCAATGGGTTGTCTTCTCAACTTCTAGTACTTTCTACTTCAGAAACTGTTCAAGAAGAGTCTCTCTCTTTAGTCCTGTTTTTTTTTATTATTATTATCCTTTCAAATGTCCTATTCAAACATTTCTCTTTGTGAGTCCCATTTTTATCATTTTATTAAAAATTTCATAGTTTGAACCATGTTATCATTTGCAGACTATTCTCAATTCCTGCTCATACATTTTCTCAAAGTTCCTTAGAAGTACACATTTTAGTCATTTATTTGTAAAATTATGAGTAATTTCAAACTAGTCTAAAAAAAAATTCAACACAACCGACATTGATTTATCTTAAAAATTGGTCCTCCATAAATTCCTGCCCTCTTTGTGCATGTACCACACCACCCACTGAGAGATGGAGTTGAATCCTCTATGTTACTGAAACAGTGCTGCTTTGATCAATAAAATATAGCAGCAGTGACCTGGGGCCTATCCTTCTAGAGAATTGGTGGTTACAGTGTCCTATTCATATTGCCCTGGGCTGCCATGTCTGAGGTCTGTGCTGTGGACAGAGGACCCAGGTGGGGGAGCATAGAAGTGCAAGCAATTTTTTTAAAAAAAGAAGTGATCTAGTTTTATTGAGCTTCCATATTATCTGTCCTGCACCCACCACCACTGGTTTATCCTAATAGTCTGCTAGAGGACGTGTCCCTGGGACAGGGTTGAATGAGTAAATGATGGTTGGGACTGAAAAAATATTTTTTGCTAAGAAAGCTGTATTTTAAGCTAAACTGATGTCAGTTTCTAAAATCCACATATAATTAAATACATCAGATAAATGTTCTGTTCCTGTGGCAGAGATTATCTTCTGTTCTTCGATAGGTATTGCAAAACATCATTTCTCTCCTCACTGACCCTAAATAGCACCTCTTCTCATCGACTCTTCTCCTCCCCACCTTTACCTTTAGCCTAATTCATGAAGGTAATATCACTCAGGTGCAACTTTTCTTGTTAATGATCATCCCCTTGCCTACGAAAATGTTGGTTGCATATATTCTCTTTTAAATAAGTCTAGCTCCCAGAATGATTGTTCAAGAAACTAATTCCTTTCTCCATTGTACTTTCCATATTTCCCCTCCTCTGAGTCAAGTATTTCTGTCCTTAACAAATGAGCAAACTTGTCACGAATCTAACTTATTCTCAGAATTTACATCTATTTAAAAAAAAATTCTTTATAGGCAATTATCTTTATTTTATTTTTAGTACCTATTATAGATGGTTATGTTATCTCTACTTGATTCAAATAACTCAAAATATTGACAATTGCATGCAACCTCTTTAACTAAAGAGGTTGTGTTGTCTAAAAATTTCTTTATCAAAATGATAAAGGAATATGATATAAAATACAATACAGAAAACTGAGAATTAAAAATAACAGAAAATGCCATCTTCTGTATGTAATTCCTTTACCCATTGATTGATCTGTTGAGCCCACTTTTCCACACTTCCAGTTTTTTTTTTTAGTACCTACCTCTATTTTCTCTACAGCATGCTTCATGTTTTTTGCTTTCTTACTTATATCTACTGATTTTCTATGAAAGATGATGATTGCTTATATATTTACCCCCATTTACTCTCAGGGTTTCTTTCCAAAATTCTTTTAATATATTTCAAACATCTGTGGGTAATTATATTTCAATTGGAGACCTCTTATGACTATGTAAATATTATTCAATGATAAGTAGTATATTTTAGTAACATATATGTTTTCCTGCAGCCTTTTGTTTCCCAAGTATTAATTAGCAATCTTCTTATTTTTAAAATTTGCAGGGTTTTTTTGTTCTAATCTAATTGTTTTGTAAAACCTCCAACATAACATCCAACAACTTAGTAAAACACTTCTCAAACTGATTTTGCAACAATCAAATCTACCAGATAATCTATTATATATGTATATGTTTTTTTGTCCCTTTGAAACGTCTTTTCTGGAACCCTCCATCCTCTCATTCCAAACTGGACTTGTGACTTTGTAGGAAAATTGCATAGCTGTTGTCCTTTGAATTCTTCCTGTTATCATCCTATGAATTTCCCTCTACCATATCCTAAATTAAGTTCACTTTTTCCAGGATCCTGTGTATTTTTAATTGTTGTTGGACATTGTTCATTTATTCCCTAAGGAAGGATTTCTCAGTCACTTCTGCATGCACAGGGATGGGGGTACAAGCAGGTGGGCAGATACCACATCGGGAATGGTACCAAGCTACACATGCCCAATTCCTTGTCACAAATTAACTAATCAGATTGTGCACTTCATCTTTCAAAGAGAGGAATAAATGAGGGTTGGAAAGAAAATAAGATCTTTATGTTAAGGGAGGGCCTTTCCCGTGGAAGGAATCACCAGAAATAGTGAATATTCATTTCCCCTAATCTTCTTTATTTCTTGCCTTGGGTACATCATGTATTCAGTATTCATCTGACTGGGGATGTTATTACCAAAAATATGCTGTATTTTATACTTTTGGAAAATGAAAGAGTTAATAATTTTGTCAGTCATCACATACCTCTGCTATCTATATAGCCAAACAAACATGTCAATAACACCTTTCTTCATTAAACATTTGGGAAATATCCTATACATATAGCTTTCCTTCATAGTTCAGTCATCTTCTTCCTTCCTCCCTCCTCTCCCCTTCTCCCTCACCCTCCTCCATCGTTTTTCTTCCTCTTTCTTCTTCTCCTTCTCCTCATCCTCCTTCTTCTTCTCCTTCTTCCTCTTCCTCTTCTCTCTCTATTTTTCACTTTATAATTTCCAACTCTAATTATATAACCCATTACTAGACATTTGTTTAAAATCTCTGCATGGATGATTGCTACTTCAGCTCCAGCATTTATTCTGAATCTATAAATTCCTATTTCAAATTGACTGCCAAAAGTTAATGTGAATATCCTGCTAGACTATAATTCAACCTGTTAAAAGTTAAACCTATCTCTAAATAAGTTTGTCCTTTCATTTTTTTAATATCCTTAATTTTCCAAGGAGGCATCAACTTGGCTCATCATGTCACCATTTTCCAGGGCATTCAAGACAAAAAAAACTTGATATCATTGCCTAGCCATTTCTCCTCTTCAACCTTCTTATTTTCTCAGCTACAAGGATATATTATTGTATCTCTGATAAGTCACATTAATTCCAAGCTACTTACTGCCTCTATTACAAATGTTGCAAATTCTACATATGTCCTCAGCATTCCTCATTTGGGTAATTGCAATAATGTCCTGTTTTCCCAATATTCCTGAAAAATGGCCTTGCTATCTAATTCTTAATACTGCTGGAAAAAATAAATTAGCCCATTTGCATATTTGAACTCTCTATTGCCTATGGAGTATAGCTTATATTTTCAATACAAATCATTCCACTGTTGGGCTAAATTGCTACTGCCTATACATGAAATATATTCCTCAATAGCTTGCAAATATATGTTTTTTTATTTTTAATATTTGTGCACTCTAAGTCATGTGGAAGTACTTGTTTATATAAGAAAAATGTTGATTTTCACTTATGTTATGGACTGAATGCTTATGTCTCCTCAAATGCATATATTGAAACATAATCCCCAGTAGTATTTTGAGGTGGTTATTTGGGAATGATGAAGTCATGAGAGTGCAGCACACGTGAATGGGATTAGTGCCCTTATAAGAGAGACCCCCAGAGAGATCTTGCATCTTTCCTGCCATGTGAGGACTCAATGAACAAGGAAACAGGCTCTCACCAGACACTGAATCTGTGTGCCTTGTTCTTAAACTTCCCAGCCTCAATAACTGTGAGAAATAAATTTCCTTTGTTTATAATTCACCCAACCTATGATTTCTGTTATAACAACCTGAACAGACTAAGACAACATATCACACTTTCTTATATTTAGGCAAATCCTCAAGTTTTCTAAATCACATTGTAAAGTTTAAATCAGAATTTCTAAAATCAGTTTATAGTTCAATGTTTTAATGGATTTTACTCAATTAAAAACATCACATCTGATCTTTTACAACTTAAAAAAATACTCTTTTCATGTTTAAAATGGACATGGGGCACCTTCATTCTGAGTTTGTGTGAATTCAAATAAATTTTATTGTAGATCTAGGCTACAAACTTACAGGAATGTTGTAACAAGATTGCTATAACTCGTGAGGAACTCTGGGAGTTTTAATCCTGGTTCTGTTATAAACCTGCTGTATGACTTTGGCAAGTTAATCTATATCTGTGTATTTTTATGGAAAAGATAATTGTTGTACCTAAGCACTTTGATAAACGTGTCACCACTGTATAGTGTAATATACAAGGAAAACCAGAGAGTCACAGAATGTATGACCTGAAAGAGAACATGAGGGAGTGTCCTGTTTATAGTTTGAATCTCAAACAGTACTGTCTATAAACAACTAGTCACATCACAGAAGATTCAATGTCAACTGTAGTTGGAGTGCCAGGCAAGTGACATTTATTTTAAAATTAAAATTTTAAAAATTTGATAAAAATTATTTCTTGCATATTTTGATCATTGATTATAAAATCAAGTAACAATGGTCAATTATATATATGATATAGTTTGCCCATTTTTCCTTATATTTCTAAACACTATCTTACATTCATCCAGTACATTGTTTGTTACATGTTTGAAGATGGATTGTTAAATTCATAGCTCTTTACTTTTTTCTTTAAAAGCCTGATTTCATATCTTATCTGTCTTTGTATTTTTTCTACAATATCTGAGATCTTGCCTCCACTTACACTAGAATCCCAACCACAAGCACATTGACTTATAAGTTCAGGAAAACTTATATTTTGCTCTCAGACATGGAGGTGTTGAAGAAATGAAACCTTAGGGCAATCTTATTTAACTTAGATTTGTAGAACCTTATTCAGCACACACTATTCTTAAAAGGGTGGCTTTAATTAACTAATGTGTTCTTTTATTAACTTCCACATGCATATGTTCTTTATAATTCTATGTTATATATCCTTATGTTAAATATTTTAAACATCCACTTGATTATAAGAAATATTATGGTATAGCAGAATTTGCTAATTTTGAGAAGAGTACTAAGCCAACATGGGGAAAAATCTGTTCTAGGCAATAAATTCACTAGATATTTTAGGCATGTGAAATCAAAGGTTGAACAATTTGGATTGAAAAAAGAATGACAGTATCTGTAATAATTCTGGCTTAAAAGCTGCCTTAACTTGTTTGTAAACTGTATATACATTTTGAGTAGGAGAATTTAGAGGAATATACTAAATCACCGAGCCTTAGCTATGAAGAAGGTGCATTAATGAAATTCTTGGTATAGTATTATTTTGGGTATTTCATATTACTACTAACTGATCCATTCACACACCTTTTTTAAAATCAACTTTATTGTGGTATAACACATATATAATAAGATGCAGCTATTTTAAGTAATCAGTTCATTAAGTTTTGAAACATATACTTACTTGCATGAATATTACTAAAGTTTCAGATTATTTTCATTGATTTGAAAATTCCCTCTTGCTGCTTTTACAGGCAATGTTTCACCCACCCCTTGCTCTAGGCAACCACTGATCTGTTTTCTGACAGTCTAGATTAATTTTTTCTCTGTTAGCATTTGTTTAGCTTGTTGAATCTGTGAGTTTGTGATTTTCACCTAATAAGGAATTTTAGTTGACAACTGTGCCAGTAATCATTTGTTTCATCAACACTTTCATTTTACAGTTGAGGATATTAAGCCACCAAATGAGTAGGTGGCTTGGCTTCGATTGTATGACTGGTTAGAATCAAAGTCAATCTCAAAAACTAATTCTTCTAACTCCTTGACCAAGGATTTCTCATCTTTATTACTCTGTACACACCACAAATAACGAAAAACACAATACGATGAATATTTTAAAGTAGTGATTTCTCCTTATATTGTGCTGAATATTTCTAAAATAGAGCAAGTTATCTCTTCACATTTTTTTAAAAAATTTCTTCATATACTGAACTTACAATTCAATTGGGTTGAACTTTTAGATATTAATCATAAATATTTTAATTCTACCAACTTGGACTGTATTTGGAGCTAGTCATGGTTAACATGAAACTTTTTTTCAGTGTTGCTATGAGAACAGCCACTAATCTACTTTCATAAAAAAGAAGTGACATATTTTAAACCAGACAGAGGATAACCGCCTTTTGTTTATGCTTTAAAATGTTAAAAATGTTAACATTTGGCTTATTTGTCAAATGTTACTCTTTTTAAGTAACTAAGTTACTAAGCTCTCTTAGTTATCAGAATAACAACCAAAGACAAGACAATTTTGTGTAAATTGAACTTAATTTTAAAAATGTATTTATCTCTTAACATCAGAATACATCCTGACAATAAAGTATTTTAAAATATATTAAAACTAAAAATAATAAATAGTAAAGGAAATTCTGAATGTGACAGTGTGCAATATATATATTAACTCATACTTACACTACTGTGTATCAAGTAAATAACAGTGAAATAGTAGAGAAAACATTTTTGAGTTTGTATGTTGCAACACTGTATTAAGAAGCATGATGCATTTTTCTCTTCACTGATTTATAATACTTTTATTTACATGGCTGAATATTCCCCACCTACTGTTTCCCCATATGAGCAATAGAATTGAGTTTACAGTAAAAAAAAATTAACTTTATTTTAAGAGCATTTACTGAGACCCTAATCTGTCCCATGACATATGCTAGGCTTGAGTATGTACACAAGGGATATGTCTTGTGGAGGAAACACACAGAATACTGGCAGAAATCAAATAATCAAATTACATTTCTTGACGGGAGGAGTAGAAAGCTGAGACCTAAAAGTTGAGTGAATTAGGCAGGTGAAGAATGGAGACAAGTATTGAATGCGTTCCAGGTAGTAGCTTTCCCCAAACCTACATCTTCAGAAGTCAAGGCCACCACTCTCTTCTCAGAAAAATGTGCATCCACGTGGAAATAACAATCACAAATAAATATACTTATCTGGGACTTACAGATGAGATTCATGGGAAAAAGACAGGAATTTGGGAATTAACTTCTAATTTGTATGGAGAACCACAGAAATGATGGGACTGCTTGAAACATGAGATTTTAGCATTTGAACAAAGAATACCCAGTCTTGATTCCTAAGGAACTTTACCAGTTAGAGGACAGATAGAGTAGGAGAGGCCAGTAAAGTCTTCTGAGAAGGGGTGGCAGAGTTGAGAGAAGAAGTAGCAGTGTGAAAGGGGGAAAAAAGAATAAAAATGTATTTTTAAAGGGTTATGAAATAATGTCATTTGCAGCAACATGGATTGAACTAGAGATTATCGTATTAAGTGAAGTCAGAGAAAGACAAATATCATTATCACTTATATGTTCAATCTAAGAAAGTGATACACATGAACTTAACAGAACAGAACTAGAGTCACAGACATAGAAAACAATCTAACAGTTACCAATGGGGAAAGCAGGGGTGGGGTGAGGGATAAATTAGGAATTCAGAATTAACAAATACACACTAGTAGATATAAATAGATAAACAACAAGGACCTACTGTATAGCACAGGGAAATATATTCAATATCTTATAATAAACCATAATGGAAAAGATTCTGAAAAAGAATATGTATGTATAAAATAAAAAACTGAATCACT